>NC_085139.1:171533018-171576101 GCF_024139115.2 Armigeres subalbatus
GGTAGTTACGTATTGCTGTGCGAGTTCGCGTCATGATAGAGGTTGCTATTTTGGCTTTATTTACGCACTGGTGGGGATCGTTCATTAATACAATTGTTTATATGCTAGTGTATTGGAAATAACTTGATACAGGTCAAGTATCTCAAAATATGTAATTTTTAGATTGCCGCCTTCTTACAAGTTGTTCGGGTATCAAACCATTATGACCAACGCAGGTTTAGATTAAGATATAACCGCTTGCGGCGCTAGGTGGCAAGAAATAACCTGCTAGGTTAGATATTTCGAAAACTGAAATTTTAGAATACAGTTGTTTTTCCAAAGTTGTTCGTGGTGAAAAACCGTCATGATGCTAAGTCGGTTTAAATACACCGCTTAGCGGCGCTAGTGTATACAAGAAATAAACCGATAGGTTAAATATTTTAAAATCTGAATTTTCAGAATATTGCCGTATTTCACAAAGTTACTTGCCATAAGACGAGTTCTTACACCCATTTAATTCCACCACTTGGTTGTACCTTTGACAGAATACTTTTTTCGACTTCTAAGGTAAGCCCATCTTCGCATCTCGCACTTGGACTCAGATTTGATTCAACTCGAGCGCCAACGAGTATTGCGGTTTCAAATCCAAATCCTGCTCTGACTACCCTTTAAATCTACATAATAAACCAACCTAATAGATAATTTGATATCCTTTGTAGAAGATGGCCACTTTCTAACTCTAACGATTTAGAAATATTAACCTAACAGGTTATTTCTCCTACACTAGCGCTGCCATGTATGAAATCTAAAACCAAACTAGTTCCATCATAAATGTTATGGCTACCTGAACAACTTTGTAGAAGACAAAATCTTCTAAGTCTTATAGATCTCGAGATATCCACTCCATTAAATTATTGCACATAAGCTAGCGCCACCTAGCAAATGTGTGTTTAGCTAATCTGATAATCACAAAATGCATTACGTACATATTTATACACCCAGGTTTTTTTTACACGGTTTGGTTTGGTCGTTTAAGACCTTCAACGTCAATAAAGCAATAAGTTAACCCTACGAAAAAATTCGAAAAAAATCAAAGAAAATTCAGGGGGTATTTAAAAAGCTGTAAAACTTCAGGTTTACTGAGGAAATTAATGAATTCCACTGCGTAAAATGTTCCGGTGTATTACAAAGTTGGAGCGCTCTCTAAAAAGATTTGAAAATAAATAATCATTTTTTTCCTGATTTTATTTATTTCCGTATTTGTCTTAATAGCAACCGATATTCACCACCGGTGCGGAAGCATGATTGACTTCAACACCTTGATAGAAACAAACTGTGCGAGAACAAGTGCATATAAATAAATATGAACGCATTTCGTTCCTATACTAGAGTACTCATTTGATACATCGGTAGATCGTCTAGCCGCTTACCAAGGTAGCTCACATGGATTACCTTTTTCAACTAATAACTATTCCTTTCCCGTGGCGCTCACGGTTATGCAGTAGATTTTCTCTGTTCTTATAACAACGGTGTCAACCTTAGCAGCTCAATTTCGACCGATTTGTAATGCCCTTAACTCATGTCTGGTCAAATTCAGTTGAATATAAGATCCGAGTTAAGTCCATGAACGTTGCTGCCTCGGCGCTCATATGCTCAGGAAATCAACTCTCTCCTAATCCTAAATTGATTAAGGACGACGACCAGCATTGTTATTGGTTGCAGAATTAGAAATTCCGAACACAAGTATACAATGATTTTTTTCCAAGAAGATTATTCAATTTTAGGTTGTGCATATTCGAACTTTTCTCGGCCTAATAATAATTGCGTCTGACATGGGGATAATTAATCAAGCTCATTAAGACTAAGCTATTTTTTTACTAATTGCACAATATGTAAGGGACATTGCGGAGTCGGTCTTTTGTATGCCCTCATGTGACACACACTATAAGGACACATCTATACAATATTTTTTTTACTTTTTTCCTGGATAAAACTGAACTGATAAAAAATTGATCAAATTAGGACCACTCTGCTCCATGATGAATTCATTTGAAAGATAAAAATGTGTATCCACTTATCCTAATGGTATAGTCATAAACAGAATCACATACAATTTGTCAGAACGTGCTTCTTCTGTAATATAGCTGCTATTGGTTTAAGAAACAGATATTATTGCGAAAAGTTAAATTAAATTGGTACTATAATTAAAACCAATTAAAAATCGCGTCAAAAAATTAAAATTTCGATTTCTTTCGTAAAATTTGAATTCAACGGACTTGATTTCGTATCGTTTCAGAAACTCGAAAATAATCTTTATTTCGTTTCGATTCGTTTCGAATCAACAAGACGATTCAAATTTCTGCTTGTTTCGTTAGAGAAAAATGTATGTTGTGTGATGTGATGATGTGCCTATCATTGGCTCTGTATCAAGAGCTAGAGAATACTTTTAGACTGCTTGCTTGTAGAGGCACACCTTACTTACCGCTGATGTTCCGGTCCGGTTCTCCATTCAGGAATTAACACATTCAGAGAAAAACTTGTCCTTCTCAGTCAAATTCAAAGTGATTATCGCGCTTCGGAGGTTGGTGCTTAGGTTTCACTTAATGAAATAATTGTTTGCAAATGTTACTATAGCATCGAAAAAGGCATGCTGTAGAAGAAAATTGCACACAGTTAAAAACGTGCTTATGGATTCATGTCTCATTGCGACTTTCGCATTAGATGAGCATAAGCTTACATTGCTGCTATTACACATATTTAGTACACACTTACGTAAAGTAGGTAGCGATAATTATTATGCAGTGTAACTGCCACATGTAAACATAGAACTCCATTTTACATTGGTACATTGACTTTTGAGGCCTCAGAAGAAATGTGAAATGATATGGAAATGGTAATATCAGTCTCTTGCAAACTTAGGTAGTAGAAACCTGTGATACTTTGTATCTGGCTACAGAGAACAAGAAAAATTATTCAAGACTATCTTTAATAAGACAATAATTGTATGGTACTCATTTCAAGATTCTGTACCAAGCGGTACTTGAAATTACATCGTGTGTATCATTATTGTTAAGACTACATATTCATGATAGAATTAGAGGCGAATGTAGTTATCAGGCCAGTGAAGGATATGTCAGTCCACTGATACTCTTCTTCCTCTTCATATTGGATTTTGGAAGAAGGAAGGTCGTGAGATTCATATCATCACAAGTATTGCCCTTCGCTCGCTTTCAAATCCACTTCTATAGAACATTCTTCATGCCTGCAGTATCCTAACGGAACTATTAAATATGTATGTATGAACTATTCATCTCTATTTCTATTATGAACATGTAGGTTTAAGTTTGGAACATGGTATATACACATTTCATTAATTATAAAGAAGTGTGAATTGTTCATAACTCCTTATTTTAGCGGTAGAGTTATTTTAAAGCAACAGAGATGTTCATGACAGTTGGCAAAAAATTACTCTTTTTATTTTTCACAATCTTTTAATAATCAATTGTAATCATATTCACCGGTAACTATTAGATGGTTATTTATGTTTTCTAAATGTCATCGATTTGTTAAAAATACACGCTGAGCCAATGCGCGCAACTCTTCTTCTCTCTTCCTTCTTTCTTCTTCTTCCCTTCTTCTTCTCTCCTTCTTCCTTCTTCCATCTTCCTTATTATTCTTCCTTCTTCCCTTCTCAATTTTTCTTTCACCTTCTTCCTTCTTTTTCCTTTTTCTTCTATCTTCTTCCTGCCTCCTTTCTTTCTTTTTTCCTTTTCCTTCTTCCTTCTTCAATGTTCTTTCTTCCTTATTCTTTCTTCTCCTTCTTCCTTCTTCTCTTCTTCCTCCTTCTCCTTCCTTTCTCCTTCCTTCTTCTTCTTACTTCTCCTCTTCCTCTTTCTTACTTCCTATCAATATCTAACGTTTTAGGTTATTTCAATTCATAGCGCCATAGCGGTTGTATTTCAAATTAAATCTTGGTTTTCATCATGATGGTTTTGACTTCCGAAAACTTTGTGTAGAGAGCCAATATTACCCAGATTTCAGATATCTAACCCATCAGGTTATTTCATATGCACTAGTGCCGCCAACAAGCGAAACCCAAACAAACTGACTCATCACAATGGTTTTGATGATGAATAACCATTTTTCTGAGGCGGCACATTTTTTATTTATGCGTTATCTCATATTTCGTGTGATGGTTTGGCAACGGTTGGGCGAGTCGCCAATGCAACTCGCTATTCACCGAAGGTTGCGTTAATTTCCTAAACCGTTTACCAACGACTGGTGCGAGTTCGCGTCAAGATAGAGGTTGCTATTTTGGCTTTATTTATAACTGGTGGGATCGTCTTATAATACAATTGCTTGGCGGCGCTAGTGTATTGAAATAACCTGATAGGTCAAGTATCTCAAAATATGTAATTTTAGATTATTGCCGCCTTCTACAAAGTTGTTCAGGGTCAAAACCATTATGACCAACGAGGTTTAAGATTACTGCTTGGTGGCTTAGTATAAGAAATAACCCGTAGGTTAGATATTTCGAAAAACTGGAAATTTTTAGAATATTGCGTTTTCCACAAAGTTGTTCGGGTGGTGAAACTGTCATGATGCAAGAAGTTTAGTTTTAATACAATCGCTTAGCGGCGCTGTGTATAAGAAATAAACTGATAGGTTAAATATTTTAAAATCTGGAATTTTCAGAATATTGCCGTATTCTACAAAGTTACTGCCATAAGACAGAGTTCTTATAATCCATTTAATTCCACCACTTGGTGTACCTTTTGACAGATATTTTTCTGACTTCACAGAAGCCCATCTTCAGTATCTCGCACTTGACCTGATTGATCTAACCCCTGAGCCAAGAGTATTGCGGTTTCAACCAAACTTCTGGTTTCAGACTAACTTTAATCTAGCACAACCAACCCAGATAATTTGGATAACTTTGTAGAAGATGGCCACTTTCTAACTCTAATGGATTTAGAAATATTAAATAACAGTTATTTCTCTACACTAGCGCCGCTATGCGCTAAACTACTATGCTAAACTACTTTTTTATTTTTCACAACTTTTAATAATCAATTGTCAATTCATTCATCGCAACTATTAGATGGTTATTTATGTTTCTAAATGTCACTTGATTTGTCAAAAAATACACGCCGGAGCCACGCGGGCAAGCGCACTTTCTTCCTTCTTCTTTCTTTCTTCTTCCTTCTTCTTTCTCCCTTCTTCCTTCTTCCATCTTCCTTATTATTTCTTCCTTCTTCCCTTCTCAATTTTTCTTTCTACCTTCTTCCTTCTTTTTTGTTCCCTTTTTCTTCTATCTTCTTCCTGCCTCCTCTTCTTTTTTTCCTTTTTCCTTCTTCCTTCTTCTTCAATGTTCTTTTCTTCCTTATTCTCTTTCTTCCTCCTTCTTCCTTCTTCTTCCTCTTCTTCCTCCTTCCTTCCTCTCCTTCTTCCTTCTTACTTCCTTCTTCCTTCTTCTTATTCCTATCAATAGCTTCGCATTCTAATTTCTCATTTCATTTGTCACTTACTCCCACTACAACACTTCTTAATTTACGTTACCTCTCACATTTAATAAGAAACGTATTTCAACTATTTGACCATACGGTATTGCTAAATTCTCATTCGGCCAAACAACATTCACAAAATGACCCTAAGCTCATAGGACATCTCTAGTAGGCAGACCATACTGAGGGTGGGTGGGTTCGATTGCCGGTGCCGGTCTAAGCATTTTACAGCTTGGAAATTGCTGCGAGGCGAAAATGGTCCAGTAGCGAGATGTAATGCCAACAAAGAAGAAGAAAAAGACAGTAAAGTCAAACACTTTTCATATCATGTAGAAATATGGTTTAGGGTTGTTTGACAAAATATTATTTGGTCGAATGCTGTTTGGCCGAATAGTTATAATTAATTTCCTTATTAGATGAAGCGAGGAGTGAGAAGTTCGAGATGAATAGTGAAAAGTGAGAATTGAGAAGTGAAAACACTTCTCACTTTTCACATCTCACTTTTCACTACTCAATTTTCACTACTTACTTTGCGGTTCTTACTTCTCTCTATTCACTACGCACTTTTATTTATTTATTTATTTATTTATTTTCTTGTATATCTTCATTTGACTATATCTGTCTCTATGCTCTATGCTTTTTCTCACTTCTCATTTCGCATTTTTCATTTATCACTTCTCACTTCTTGTTTCTTACTTCTCATATTTCCATTCTAATTTTTTACCTTTCACTTCTCATCGTTTATTTCTCATTTCTCAAACTTTTCACTTCTGACTTCTCACTTTTCTCTTCTCACTTCTCAGTTCTTACTTCTGACTTCATACTACTTTCTTCTCATTTCTTATTTTCACAATTTACTTTTTACTTTTTGCTTTTCTTTTCTCACTTTTCATTTCTCACATCCCACTTCACAATTCTCACTTCGAATTTGTCACTTCTTACTTCTTACTTTTAAGGTCTCACTTCTTATTCTCACGTTCTTATTTGTTACTTCTCACCTCTGACTTCTTACTTTTCACTTCTCATTTTTCACTTTCACTTTCCACTTTTCACTTCTTACTTTTCACTTTCCAGTTTTAACTTTTCACTTCTCAAGTTTCTCACTTCTCACTTACCACTTTTCGCTATTCACTTCCTGTTTCCTATTATGAGATGTACTCAAATGTCTCATGCTGCACACTTAATGTGATTCCTACTACTCATTACTCACAATATGTTTTCTTTAACTTTTCGCCCAAACGCCATTCGGCCAAATGGCCCGACATCGTATGTATTGTGCATGTGAACTGATTCTGACAACATCGAGTAAGCGAGGTGAAAATGTTTTGGAAATTACTTCGACTTAGAGAATATCGAGTAAGGAGATATCGACTTACGGAGGGAACGCAGTATGAAAATTCAAGGGACTTAGAATTTCACGAGTAAAGAAAATAAGGAATTACAGAACATCGAGTTAGAGAGAGTTCACTGTATTAAGTTTTCTTCTATAAAACGTCTCAAGTTAGAAATGTTGAACAGAAAACGATAAGTATCTTTAAATATTCTATGTTATCTTTTTTTTTCTTCCTTAGCAATGGAGGGGGAATCTGCTCAACAGACATCCTGGGTTGTCCAGGAAGTTCAGGGGGGCCACCTCGAACAGTGGAAACAAGGGAGGCAGGACTACATCCCCGACCTGCTAAACCGTTTCCATTGCCGTTGCCCATCGTCCCTGTCCACAGAAAGTAAACGCTTCAAAGAAGGGCCAGTGCACAATGCACCTCGAGGTAAGCTGTGTCCTGGAGCACCGAACATCGTGACTCGCTTTTTAGAAGAACACCATGGTATCGTGCCAGTGATTGCGGCTTTCCGGCTGGCTACCACGCCCAATGTCCTCGGAAGGTGGGAAGGGTCGACTGCGCCTGCTTCTCTGCACGACTGGTATCAAGAATAATGATGCCGCGTGCACCCCAAAATGACTCTTCTGCGATAGGGTTATTCGCCAACACACAGAGGGATTTGCCGACGCGGGTGCCCACGCCTGCCCCAGCCTTTGACGAGGACCCCTTTCCGTCCTCGGTCGGAATCCGCCGGTGACCGACGCCGCGAAAGTGACGATACCATGTTGTTCTTCGCGCGGCCACTTGTCTGATTAAAAGATCCAGTTCGACCCAGGGCATGACACCGGTATGACCCATGAAGCCTTACCTCCGATCCCTTGACCACCTCTATTTGCAGTCTTATTTGTGTAGCTCCGAGATGTTGGACGATAGACGATAAAACGGCGTTCCAGCCAACTTCATTTTACACATCCTCCGAACCAGGTTGTCCGGGAGTGTCCGACCACATGTGGTACGCGCATTGGCGAAAACGTGGGCACACGAACAACACGTGTTCCGCCGTTTCAAACCTGCGCATCCAAACACTCGGCGAGGCCGAGCAGCCAGCCAGCGTTACCTGCACTGTGATTTGCAGCACGCTTAAATGCTGGCATTGAACCATGGGGTGCTTTACTGTTCAGCTTTTTGCGGGAACAAACATTGGGAGGGTCTCTACCATTGTGCCTTATCGGGGTCCCTCCAATCCGCAGCGTCGGCAGAGATTGCTTCTGTCAGGGCCTTTGTAGCCCATTGCTTTGCCGTCTCCAGGCACTTGAAGCAAACTTCTCGTTGCTCGTATATGCCCACAGGGCCACTCGACCATCCCACCTTGACGCTCCCTAACTTGACTAACTTGGAGGCGTTCGCTGCAGATGCTACCTGCGTCCCTGCCGAACCTTTTCGTTGCCGAACGGCTGCGGTGGGCGTCTCCACTTCACACTGTCGCCGAAGTGCCGTGACGAGCTTTTCGACTTCGGTGATCTCGTCCAGGTCTCAAACCCTTAGATTCACCTCCGTCTGAGTGCCTCACTGACCGTCTCGCTCAGGACTTCCTCCGCCAACTTCTGTAGGGGCGCCCTTTGCGAGACGCGCCCCGCTCAGCTCGAGGATCATCTCGCCCATCCGTGGTTCGCTGACGTACGTCGGCGCCGAATTCACCGAGCTTGACGTTACTCCTCATCGCCTTCAAGACGTCCGCTGAGCTTGGTCTGTCCGCCTGATGACTGGGCATCTCACCTGGAGCGATTGGCGCCTCGACTCTTGTACCCTCATTCGCCTGGGCCTTCTTTTTCCTTGACGCTTCGGTTTCTCTTGTTCTTTACCAGGGTCCAGGAGGCGTCATCCCTCATTTCCCTGGTCTGGGGCGGCTGAAAGCCATCAGCCTCCGCACTATACCACTGTCTTGCTGGGTGGACGGACCTTCCAGGTCCTTCCTCCCCGGTTTTAGGTACCTGGCAGTACCGTTGGAGCAGCGCCACCGATGCCTGTGAATACTTGAGCCTCAGTCTGGTAGACTTTGGACACCGTCTTCGGGCACGCCGTCGGTCGATCGACTTGCCCGAGTCCGCGAAACCTTGGGCTTCAGTCTGTGTAGTCCTCGACTCCACCGATTTCACGGGTTTAGACTTGGCCGTCCCGATCGCCCTCTCCAACATTGCCCGTCCAACATCGACTTTCGAAGTTTCAGCAAGCTCCTCTTGAGGTCCTTACTGATATTATGCTTCGATGACGCAAAGTCGATGATGGCGTCCAGCTGTTCCGTCGCCACCGGAGGCCGAAAGCCCATCGCGTTTGCGGTTCTCGCTCACAAGCCATGGGCCGTCAATAACCCCTACCGGCGTTTTTTGCCGAGATGGGTTAAGTGACTCACGCTGGCTGCTGCAGCACTGAGCTGGACTATTACCTCTGGCTCCTAGGCGGAGACCTGAACAACTCCACATCTTGCGGGGTTGTCGCCTACACTTTTCTTCTTCTTATTGGCATTACATCCCACACCGCACTATGGTCCAGGATACAGATTACGCGGAAGGAACTTTTACGCCAAAACTATATTTTTTAGGAAAACTGTTGTTCTACAAAATTGTTCGAAATAGAGGCCATCATTATGGTTCACACAAAATAGGTGGTCATCATATAAAAAATTAGAAAATATTTTTTATTTTCAAATTGACATGTTATGTTCTACAAAGTTGTAGCAGCTTATTCCAATCAATTTTGCTGAAAAACTTTTTCGTAGCTCTTAAGTTGGTGATTTAGAGCAATTTTACCTATTCGAATTGGGGTATTCCTCAAAACAACAGTATTTTGATCTACTTTTTTGTTTTACATTTCTCGAAAAAGTCGACTTCAGGTGACTTTTAGAGCCTAAAAAATGCAAACTTTGATGGGTAAATTTGCTCAATATCTTTTTCCGATCAAAAGTTATAATGGTTTTCTGTCAAAAATTACATTTTTTTCATAAGTTGATATTCCGGTTAGGGCAGACCAAAAAATATATTTACACGGCATTTGAAAGAGAAAATCTTCTTTATTATGTCAAAAATTGGGGATATGTTAATTTTTTATCTCAAGTTTTATCAATTTTACTAAAATCATGTTTTTTCAAATAAATTGATATAATTAGACAACGGAAGAAGATACAGACGATATTCTTGTAGCAAAACACGCGTTTTGAAAAGCCGCAAAAGTCTTCAGAAGATGACATTCGTGAGAAATGAAAGATAAAAATCTCAGCTTAAACCCTTTTATAAATTTTATAATTATCATGTATTGCAAGATTTACGAGAAAGATGCATTTTCGGTCTGAAGCATACTTTTAAGAAACAAAATGTTCTACAAAGTTGTTCTGGATACTTGGCTTATAGAGTTACTGAAAAATAGGTGGGTCATTTATAAAAATGTGAAAAATTTTTTTATTTTCAGGAAAATTTACATAAAATGTTCCACAAAGTTGTTGCAGCAGCTTTTTCCCATAAACTGCTATATAAACTTTTATGTAGCTCTGCTCACTTGTTTAGAGTAATTTTACTTACCAGGATTAGGTGTCCCTCAAAAAGAATATTTATGATCTGCTCATTTCATTTTTATTTTTCACTGATGTCATCTTCTGAGAAACTTTTGGGGCTTTTAAAACGCGTGTTTTGCTATAAGAATATCGTCTGTATCTTCTTCCGTTGGAGTTATATCAATTTATTTGAAAACATGATTTTAGTAAAATTGAAGAAACTTGAGATAAAAAAATAACATAACCCCTTAATTTTGACATAATAAAGAATATCAATTCTCTTTCAGATGCCGTGTGAATATATTTTTTGGTCTGCCCTAACTGGAGATATAAACTCATGAAAAAATGTAATTTTGACAGAAAACGATTATAACTTTTGATCGGAAAAGATATTGAGTATTTACCCATCAAAAGTTGCATTTTTTGAGCTCTAAAAGTCACCTGAAGACGATTTTTTGAGAAATGTAAAACAAAAAGGAGATAAACAATACTGTTTTTGTGGAGGTACACCTAATCTAATTAGGTAAAATTGCTCTAAATCAGCCAACTTAAGAGCTACAGAAAACTTTTTAGCAAAATTGATTGGAATAAGCTGCGCCTAACCTTGTAGAACATAACATGTCAATATTCTGAGAAGAAAAAATATTTCTAATTTTTTTATATGATAGGTAGAACCATAATGATGGCCTTCTATTTCGAACAGTTTTGTAGAACAACAGTTTTTTCTAAAAATATAGTTTTATGTAAAATTCATCTTTCCGCGTAAATCTGTATCCTGGACCAAAGTACTGGGACAGAGCCGCCTCGCAGCTTAGTGTTCATTAAGCACTCGTTATAACTGCGAGGTTTCGCTTGCCAGCCATTTTTATCTGTATATCATGAGGCTGATGATATTTTATGCCCAGGAAGTCGAGACAATTTCACGAAAATGCTTCAGACCGGCACCGGAATCGAACCCAGCCACCTCAGCATGGTCTTGCTTTTGTAGCCGCGCATCTTACCGCACGGCCAAGGGAGCTCGCCTACACTAATACCACATGAAGAATTAACTGGTTTCCATTTGGTCCCACGAGTTGCTCGGGAAAAGAGGTCCAACGCGAGCCCAGACATGACGCGGTGGGACAATTACATGTGAGGGTGCCCAGGTCTCGCACAGGCTCCGTTAAAGGCCTAGCCTATTTCACCCCTGCCATGCATCCTTCGGCACGGGTCGCTTAACGCCTTGGGATTAGGGTTAGGGACGATGGTCCCTTGGTTGCACCCCTCACTAGTGATGTCAGAAGGACAACAGTGCCAGGTAGCACTACCAGCTTGCACGCAACCCTTAGCTGGCGCAATTGTCATCGGAAGACCCGTGGAAGCGGAGATTGGAACTTGTGAGGACCAGAGCTGTGTAGGTCGCTCCTACCCAGATGTCAACTCACCATTTCGCAGCCCATCTTTAGGCACATCAGTCATAACATGTTGGTACAGTTTAGTTGCAAAAAATTGCAAATATGAATTTATTATTCGATGTTTTTGAAAAATGCGTCTCCTGAAAAATTTACTCAATGTAACATACCCCTTTCGCTGGCACGGTTCAAATGGAGTGCTTCTTTGTATTCTTCTTTTCTTCTCTCTATTACTAGCAATTCATCTCCTATCCTTCGTTTTGTTGCGAATACGCGCTAGAGTTGTTTACAAGCGGGAAAAAAAGAATGATAAATCTGGCGATATGAACAGTGTGATGAACGCTTACAACGCTACTACAATAGAAACAAAAATCAGCAGACGCATGGTAATAACAGGATTTGAAATGAATGCAGTCCCAAAATGTAGGGGAGAACGGTCCAAAATGCACCCCTTAAGCATTTTCGATGTTTTCATATACAAACAAAAAATACCCAACGTTTCAACGTATAGGTGTAAAATTACAAACCCAGCTACATTTCACAATGATTCCTATTCAACAATAAGGTTATCGACTTTCTAACGCATTAAAAATGTTTTAAAAATTGCCTGGGGCAAAACGCCGAATTGGTATTAAAATGACTAAATTGCATATAAAATGATGTTGAACGCATGGTTGTTTGTATTTTATTAATGTTTGTATTTTATTAATTGGATTTTGCCCCAGGGGTGCATTTTAGACCGTTCTCCCCTATAATAGTTCACACTCTTGCAAAGAGTAATGAGCCTGACTGACTATAACCAAATCGATATGGTTTAACATTTCAACACAAATTTATTTTCACGTGTTTGTGAAAAAATCCGTTAATGCACACGCACCAAAGAAATTATCCAGAGAACAATAGGCTTGTGATATCAATTAACTAATGTCAAGACATCTCCGTTATGGGCTTTCTATTTCAAGTCGCGTTGTTTGGTACGGTTGGCTTGATCTAATGAGCGAAATGGAGAACATCGAAGTCACAATTTTGAAATGGCGCGTGGCGGCGATATGTTGGCGATATCCCAATATATATTTCATTGCAATCGCAAAATGGTAATATCTAATAGGCTTTTAGTAGATCATGCATGTAATTATTGTTGGCTAATTTGTCTCCCGCAGATCGAGAACATACCTATTATTGGAATTCCGCGTGCGCTGTATACGCACGAGTAAAAATGCCCAGCCAGAGCAAGGACCACAATGGTGAAAGGCAACATAAGGTTCTGGGCCTCACCAAACATAACCATCCCCCGAATCCAGCTAGCAGTCAAATCGCTCACTTTCGCGCACAATTGAAAAGTAGGGCGGAAACCGATACAGCATCAAAATTGATCCACGGCGCACAGGAAAATTATTGAACGAGTTCGTTCCAAACTGAAGCCAGCGTCGGATCCGGTATCATTGGATGGTTTTGTGATTCCGGAAGAATTTCAAAAGAATGATAGTGTCGACCGGTTACTGATTGCTGATGAGAACTCTTTTATTATTGTCCACCACCAATAATGAAAGAGCTCTCATTCACCCCCCATGTCCAAAACCACCTCCGTGGCTACGCCACTGTTTTAATGACTTCCAAGACCGAATCGTTATATCGGAAAGTATGGGAAAAAATCATTGAAGCAACAGATATGTTCTAATACAAACTCGTAACAAATTGATTCTTCAAAATGTGACATAAGAATTATTATGCAAAAAAAAAGAATTTTTAACTAAAAGTTAATGAAAAATATCAAATTTCCCATTCTTAACACCATAAGCTGTTCTTTAAAAAAATCTTAAACACTGTTTTATATTACTAATTTCAAGAGAACACTCAATTTAGAGAACCAATCTTTATATCATAAGTTCTTTACGTGACCTCTTTCAAACAAGTTTAACAAATTTTTCCATTTTGTACACATTGAAGGAACACATTGAAAACATTTCATTTTTACATTCCAGATTTCAAAATAAATGCATAAATTCTATCATTCTTGAATCCATGTGCTGAGATCCTTCAAGTTTTACACTACTAACTAAAAAATATTGCAGTTTCCGTTATTCTACTATAGATTGTTCATCGATAATGAATTGTAACTATTTACTAAATTTCCAGATGCGATTGAAATTGAGCTGGAAGGCTCTGATAAATTCAGTCCAAGCTGAGTTCCCAGATGCCAAGCATTCTGGTTGCTTCTTCCACTTGAGTCAAAATCTCTTCAAATTTGTTCAACAAAATATTTTTTCAGTAAACTCTCTAAGATTCTATACAACTATTGTAAACATTTGATTCAATGCATTTTACCTTTGAAAAATCAAATTCGCCATTCGTTAAAATTGCTATTTAAAAGAATTGCCTCATTTCGGCTATAATTCATCGGCATAAACATACATTAACTGTTGATGATCAAATTTTGCATCCACTATCGCACTTATGTAATTTATGTTCAATTTGGTCGGTTGTATATTTGATATAACCTCTACTTTTTTCTATAAATAACCTCGAACTTCATAAGATACAAAAATGGAATCCATAACAGGCCAAAAATTAGCATAAGAGACGCAATGAAAATGAAATTATATTTATTTATTTATTTGCGCTTTATAAGATGATAGTTGAGTGTATATCCTGCAATTGTTTCAAAACAGTATTTTAACATTTTCTAATTCACTCATTTAAAGTTTGCTATTTACATTGATTTCAATCGAAAACTGGATGTTAATGTTCCAAATTGAAGTAATTAAACGAAATGTATTCATTTTGAATGGATCTCTGTTTATATATTTTCTTAAACGATAACGAGAAAAAAACTCTTCAGAAATTATGCTCAGCATTTAATCGTTTCCAAATATATAAAAAGTAGATGGTTGTATCGAAGATAGACGCAAATTGAACGGTAGAATTCGTAAAGTGCGAAAGCGGATACGAAATTTGATCATCAACACTTATGCATGTTCATGCGAATGATAATAGCCGAAATGTAGGAAATTTATGTTGAAGTGCAATTTCAACATTGGTTAGCGAAATTTTTTTTTTAATAGTTAACTGATTGAATCAATTGTTTCATAGTTGTATAAAATCTAGAGAGTTTACTGATCGATTCGTACCAAATTTACGGAATCCGTTGAAAACGGCTGAGTTATTGGCTCGTATCCGATACTTGGCTCGTGATACCTTTTCGTGACGGTCCCAAATTTGAATCTTTGAATGAACCCTATCTACGAAAGACGTAATTCTACGTCAAAGGAGAACATTTCAGGGTAAAAGGAGGACATCCAATTTATCGAAAAGGAGGAAATGTCTTCCTTTAGGATACCATATGGTCACCCTCGCCTTTTGTTGCCATTAAATAAAGAGCAAAACTATAATACTTAACAAGGGCAGTAAATGTGGAACCAACGTTAATAATCTCATGTTTAAAAGTTAAGTAAAATTTACTCATCTTTTGATGAGTTTCTATTCAAAATTAAGACATATATTCTGCATATTAGGTAAATTTTACTTGATTTCGTCAAAAATTTACCTAATTTCGGCTCCCATAACGTCGAATTTCGTTTTCAACCTACCGATGGATAAATGTCTTAAGTACATGATTTCAATAAATAATAACAATAATCGGAACACTTTGAACCCAGCCAAGTATAGACCAATTACGTGCCTTTCGAGTTTAGCAAAGTGCCTCATCGATAATAGCGAGGAGTAGAACCATTGCGACGTCAACAACCTGATGACCGATGAACAAAACGTTGCACACAACACACGAGGCCGTAGGATCAGGTCATCATTGATGCAGTCGTTGTTGAGCAGGCCACCACCAGCAAAGAAACCTGAGGCGTATATCAACTGTGAGAAGGCAGACGACTTAGTAATCACTCGTACCTTCTAAGGTACCGCAGCTAAGATAGACGGTAACGTCATCAGGCTAATGCAGCACGCCATGGGGATTTGGAGCAATCCACACATTACTCTGATGAAGAAAACGTGTTACGGTTCAGGACTCCTCAGGAGGGCATATTCCATGAACCTCTTAGCGAGCACTCTACCAACACAACTATGGCTATCATTTGAAAAGGGGGAAAGGAGCATAAACATTACCCACACCTTCTTGGTAACGATTTGGAGCTGTTTGCGGAATCTATGGAGAAACTGCACCAATTTCTGCAGGCTTGTAACGGTATTCAGCAACGACATCCGGATGGATGGATGGTATCGATAAATGTCGATCCACACATCTACGCTGGGATCACCAGGTGGATGCATACAGTTTCCGCGTCAATGAACAGGAAGAGAACAGTTCTCAGAAAAGTTGGCCGGCAACAAAATGAAGGCAATAAAAACGTTTTCTGTGCCCTTGTTGACATACAGTTTCGGGGTGGTTAGTGGAGCAAGATCATGGAGCCGTTAGAAGAGCAGTAGAGTAGTGTTCACCAAGCATCGCATTCGTATGCGCCATCCAAAATCGTCATTTGAGAGAATCACTCCACGTACAAACACTATGTGTTTTCCAGATCCGGCAATTGCGAAGGTACTTGTGGAGAGCCACAACCGCCAGAAAATCTATCGCGCTGTGTGTAAGTCGACCACGGATTTAGTGCCTTGCATCTGGCGCAGCAGGACATATCGAATTGCGACATCAATCTGTCGACGAGATGATCGCATTGTGGAAGCAGAAGGAGTTGCATGGGACGCACCCCCATCAACAAAGTGGCGTAGAATATGTGGTTGGTGCGAGGTGAACTCTTCTTAGAAACAAAAGGATTCATGCTAGTCATTCAGGAACAAGTAATTGTGAAGAAGAACTATCGGCAGTATATATTGCACGAAAACGTGGAGGACGGCTGCAATTACAATTACATTACGCCTACTACAATTATGAGCCTAACCCGGTTCTGTAAAATAGTTTCGTAAAGCTGTACGGGATTGCGAAGTCATAACGGATGTCTTAATTCGTAAGTAGCGATATTGCAGTCTACGACAAAATGGTTGAAGTGTGGGAAGACGACGTTATATTATAACCGAATAATCAATCTCACTTTGAAAAAGTTCGATTTGAGGACATTGATTCTCACGTTATGGTCTCAATTTTGAAGAACATGAACAAATTACGACGACATTCATCAACGGTTTGTCCACCAACGATGATGTCATCTATATAAGCTATACCTGAGAATCGTCCAGGATTTGATCTATAATCGACTGAAAATTGAAGGGCAGAAGTTATACCAAACGGCATGCGCGTATATCGAAAAAGACGCGGTGTTTACTGTCACAACACCTGAGACGACTCGGACAATTGCACCTGCAGATAAGCTCCAGACAAGTCAATCTTGCAAAAACTTTCCAGTTAGCTAATTTTGCCAGTATATCGTCGATTCTGGGCAACGGATAAGTTCTACAGTAGGCATCGATTTAAGCGGCTTTTCCATCAAGCAACTTAACAGAACCGTCTTTCTTGGGACAACTAGATCGGATTCGCCCATACAGATGATTTGAGGGACTAAAATGCCATCTTCTTCTAGTTTATCAACCTTGCTCTACCTTTTCGCGTAACAAAAACGGAACCGAATATGCTTTATGAAACACGGACTAGTATCGGTTTGAGCACGATTCCGCGGCAAAACCGGTTATTACACTGTTCGCGGACCTGCTGATCACTTTTGAAAACGTGTTTTGAGTTCAGACTCGAAGGAATGTTCGAACTTACCCACAGACTTGCCAGAAAATATTCCTCTCAGTTCGGGAATACCAAATCGAGACCATCAGACCAAGTAGGGTTGACTTCTCTGTCGGTGCGAATTACGACCAACTCCAGCCGGCCATGTATTCCAGACCGTGCAGTTACGCTTACCTCCAGCGTACCCTGCGGTTTGGTTCGCTGCCCTGAAACAGAAACGAATTCCAACGGAGTACTTTTGATCTTATTTTTAGGGAAAAACTTGTGATACGTATCTACAGAGATTACGCTGCGACATGCACCACAATCCGCTTCAAATTCAATTTGACGACCATTGCATTCCAGCAAGACGAACTCTGGTGAATCCAACTTGTTCAGCGCCCGGATGGAGAACTGATGAGGCTCCAGTATTGTCAAACTAACGTTCGACGGATTGGATCTTTCAACGACGATTTTGACTCCAATGAATCGGTAGGAGTCCGACCATGTTTAGACGCAACACTTCTACTGTTCGGACATTTCAGCGACACGATTACCTCCGGCTTTCTTGACTTGCTTACTCTTCGATCGAGCATGTTGAGACAGACCTTCCTTTCCACACGAATAACAGGTCCAGTTTCGCGCTGGGCACGTGTTTGAGAGACAACAAGGAAGCATGGTTTGGACGACGGTTGTTGACTCGGACGACTAGACTTCCTTTCCTGGCTTACTATGCTTGACTTTCAGCTTCTGTTGTGTGTTCGGGTCCTTCCGAAACGATCCGATTTTCTGCTGCGGCTGGCTTGACATTTCCTTGTTTTGACTTAGGCGCTTCCAACTTCGAGCAAGCGAACATGCTTTTCGAAGGTTAGCCCTGGTTCAGTGAGTAAGTTTTTCCGAAGACTTGGTCGCGAATACCAGCAACGAACTGGTCTCGCAATGCATCCGACAGAAACGTGGCATACCACATGTTTGAGCGGTTGCTTTCAAGCTGATTATAAAGTCCGTTATACTTTGGGACGACAGTTGCTCACATTTTCGAACTTGTATGCCCGCGACGACGTTAGTGTAAGGTGTTCCTTCAGTAACTTGATTAGATCCGCATACGACATTGCACGTGGATCATCAGGTGCACACAATCTGGGCAATTGTGTACAGACTAGGGCCAGCGACTGTCACCACGGAACTTTCCGATTTTCTTGCGTTTCGTTAACGAGGAAGAACATCTCCAATCGATTGATGTATTTTTCGAAATTTTCTCCCAAGACGTATTGCTTCGATTTGGCCAAACATGCCAGCACGAACGAAGGAACACAGTACCTGACTCCGCTTTACTCCTTGCTGTTTTCTCCAAGCTCCAGCATGACGATTGTTGATTGAGGTTAGGACACTAACACGTGTTGTCGACCGTTTTCACTTTGCGAGATTTACATTTTTCGCTACACTAAACACGTTTTTATCCTCGTCGCCAACTTGAAGTGTGGAAGACGACAATGAAACACGCGAGACTAACTTCAATTAAACTATTGATTGGTTATTTATTAATAATATTGTGATTGTGCGTCTGCACGGTCGACGTCGGTCAGGAAGGAGATCGAACGGGTCATTCTGTGATGAGCTACCTGCTCACTATAAACTATAACAATGGTAATTAATCGAGGCAACACTATAGCTATAAATAATGCTAAGTATACAACAATGATAAAGCGGGTAACCCTCATCGAAATCATGTACCGCTAGACCATAATGTCCAAACAACATTTTCCAACAAGCTATCGAAGCATCAGACCTTGGTGGAGGAGTTGAAGCAGATGTGGCACCTGTAGTAGTGCGGATAATTTCGGTAGTTATCTCAGCAACCGGAACCGGAATCTTCTGAGATTCATTTACCCGAACAGCGACTGGTAGATTTTCTAACAATTATATGTAAGAACCTACCAAAACCTGTATAAGAACTGAACATATGCGGAATTTGTTAGGTTTCAACAAAGAATGTAAGCTCACAAACAAATATTGTAACGAAAGCTTGCAAATTGTAAGGTCTCATACAATATTTGTATAAGAATCTAGCATTTTGCAAATGCCCAGTTTTATACAGTTTTTGAAGTTTTTATACAGAATTGTTAGAAATCTAACAATCACCAGTTATGTAGAAGAGTTGGAACATTTCATAACTTGAATAGCATCCAAAAGACAGTAGCTCTCGAAACTTGCAGCATTCTGTTCCTGAACCAAACGCTTTTTATAGGATTTAAATCAACGGCGAATGGGATCCACAGAACCTTTGACGTTAAGATTTCCCGGGGTAGGTGAAAATTCCCAGCACATTCGCTGGGGAAGTGTCAAAATTCTATAATAGTAATAACTCTATAATAATAAAAAGATTGAGAAAAATCATTTAATTTTCACCGAAAATCAACTATTTGTCAACTCTTCCGTAAGATTTTTGTTCAATCAAATATGATTTACAAACAACCTGCGTTTATTTCATTCTCAAGCAAGTGTGACATTTTGCATTACCTAAAAGCGTGCCTCCACAGGCTTTTCAAACAAATTTTCAACGAAAGTTACAAAATCCTACAAATTATGAATAGAAGAGCATTGTAATATTGTAATAATTCTGTAAATTTTATGTCTGCAATGTTTCAATATTTTGGTTATTGTTAATAGATTGGAAGGTTGAGACATTTTGGATCATTATCTCTCAAGCAGTTTCATGTTGCGGTAACGGTTGATCAGAATGCATGCATAATATCACTTAAAGGATTCTTCCTATTATTATGTTAACTTTTCCACTTCTCAGGAAGCTCTATATTGTATCAACATATGTACCTTACGATAAACGTGGTACTAGAAAGAAGGTAAATCAGTTAGGTAACGAGCTTTTTTAATAGATCGGAAGAACATCCTTTGGTTGCACATTTACTATTATCCGTGCTTTAACCAGCTAGCGTCATCTGATGAGCAGTTCATTATCCCATAAATGGACATTTTTGCATAAATGGTAAGGTGTTTGAAGAACAAAATAGGTTTTGGATAAAACTATCCTACTATTTTTCATTGCTTTCAACATGTTTAAACAATGTTCGGTGTATGAATACTGTTAAGCATGTGAAGATGCATCCCGATCCAAACATCACGCTGATTCACGCTCGTGTCAGAAAATGCACAAACGTAATTAATAGGATTTGGTTCCGATTCCAACACCAGGCGTGTTACGCCCCGATAGTAATATTTTCTAATCTGTGAAACCTTCCCAGCGTCCAGGATAAATCGATCAGTAGAGAAAAGGATAACGCTCAAGGATACAGTGAACGATCGAGAGCAGCGGAGTTTCCATCGCAAACCTTCGACCCTCGACTACGTTCGGTGAGCATTGTTTTGTTATTTCGCTCCAAGGATGGTTTTTGTTTTCTCCGAAATGAAACAGATCAATTATTAACTTTTTATTCAGAACGGTTCCAGCATCCGTACGAGTCGGGTGGAGTGATAAAGCATTGTAAACCGGATACGTTGGATTACGCTAGAGGATTTAGATATTTGAGCTTTTATTTTGATGTTTTTGATCTCATGGAAATCTTTTTGATATTTGTTCAAAATGGGATTTACCTATCAGCATTTGACAATGCGATTAAAAGCATAAAGCGATGATAGTTATAGATAAACGCTGCACTCTGGAAAATAATGCATTCAATAAAGATTAAAGTTATTGCGAGAAAATTGAATTACTATAAGTGCCAAAAACGTGTTTTTTTTCTAAAGACGATTTAAAATTTGAATTTTGAACAACACTCTCGAACCCTTTATCGAATCTGCCCAAATTTCCAATGGAAAATAATTAGTGTTGAACTTTATAATAAATAATAAAAAACACTACTTTAAAACAAAAGAAAAATAACTACAATGGAACGAATGCAACTCATTCCCAGTAAATTTATTAACAACAAGTGAGTGAGTTTTTTTGCCGCAACATACACATACGCACATCCACACAGGTAGACTTCACTTTGAATCGTCGAGCTTGGCAGCTTTGTAGTGTAACAATGAGAGTCTTCGGGCCTTCTATTGAAAATTTGTTTTTGGAGTGAAGCCTTCTCGTCACGCCTTGGAACGTCTCAGCTTGAAACTTCTCGTGAAAGAATAAAAAACAGCATGATGGACATGCACATAAAATTGAGTGTTTCGTGCTTTTCTTTTTATTACCTTTATTATATCCTAATCAGGGAATCAATTTTCCTTGGGTACGCATGCAAAACAAGCGAGAAAAGAAAACCAACGACAAATCTTTGATTTGTCGAAGATAATAATGACAAAATCGAGTAATATTGGTAACAAAAAAGAAGATGCTAACATTTCATCCTGTTTTTGCAATATGTAAAGCACATCTCGGTTTTATGATATCTTAGTTACTGCTTTATAAATATTTGGAAATCTAACTCCTATTACAAAAAAGCTTCATATTCTCGGAAATAGCTGATCTAATTCTGGCTAATGATGCTTGGCATATTGTGCTCGGGTTCTGAGAAAGGCTTGTTGTGAGGTGCATTTGATAGTAACAAGCTTTGTTGATGACAAAGGGTAGGTGAAGGACGGTCAATATGCGCCCCTCCTATGCGAATATTCGAATTTAACGATGATAACAATCGAAAGTATGTACTTGTAATGTGCTAACCACTAATTGAACTTACCATCTATGATACGGAACAAAAATTTAGACGAAAAGCTTATTATATTATATATTATATTATTTTTTAGATGGCAAAGAACCTGGAATTTGGAATTGGAATATTTTTTTACAAAATGCTGGTTCGCTTAGGTTGAATGATCTGCAGCAGCACACCGACGACCACCACCAAAGCGATGGTTTTCGTTGAGAATGTTAGGGGAAGGGGGGGCAATATGCCCTAGCTAAGCAAACACTGCTTTATTGTCTTATTTGTAATGCTATTCATGGGTATTTTTACGTTATGCAACAGTTAAACAAGATAGTAGTTGATGTTATTATTGTCAAAAATCTCAATGATATCAATATCCTTGAGATTTTGACAATATTCACATTTCAAAAAGTGATATTCTGTTGCCGGAAAACTCATGAGGCAAAACGCCTTTTAGCTAGCAGCTCCTAGGGATCAAAGCACCACGCGTCGGCGAATCAGCATTCTGGTATTGATAGTGCATGGAGACGCAAGTACATTGTAGGTTAGTGCCACTAGGGCGTTTTGCCTCGCCAAAATGTTAGATGTTTCTTCAAAATGTGGAAATTTTCGGTTTTTCCGACCTTCCCATACACTATTTTGAAACTTTTTCGCCTAACCTACATATTAAATCTAGTTTTGTTACGGCCATCTTAATGACGATGAGAGAAACCACAAAAGGCGTTTTGCCTCGAGGAGGGGGAGGGGACGTTTTGGGGCCTCTTCCCCTACCAGTTGTGTCCGCTATGCTTCTTCTGCTCATCCACGTCCGCTCTGCGTGAAATCTTGTTCAAACTGAGGATTAGATCCAAGGGCGTAGCAGGGGGCAGGAGGGCCGTCGCCCCCCTATATGGTGGAAAGATTGAACGGGTACTGAAATGAATTTCTTTAACATGTGCACTTTACAATCCAATCATATTCAGAAATAGGTGGTTGAAATTCAAAAGATTCCCAAAAAGTTATTAGAGTATCCAGGATCCATAATATATGAAAGTTCAAAACAACTCTAAACATTTCGGAGAATTCTTGCTCCTTGAAATCCTTTTAGAAGCTCCCCTTCTTCTTAATTCCTCAGGAAAGTTATCCACAAATTCCTCTGAAAATCGTTCGAAAATCTTTCTCATATAATTGTAATTCCTCCTTATCTACAAACCCTTTACTAATTTTTTTAAGGGAATTCATGAGGAAATTCCTTGAAAATTGCTTTTCTTCTCTTCAAGTTTTACTTCTAGACATTTTTTCGCTTTTCTTCCAGAAAATTCTCCGGCATTTCCTTCAGGAATACATTCGAAAATTCCTTTAAGAAAACATACGGAATTTCATCCCACCCACAGAAATTTGTCGAAATCCTCCGATTTCATCTCCACTTTCCTTCAGAAATTCTGCTAGGAACTTCTCTGAGCATTCTTCCAGGAACTCTTCCTTTAATTCCTCCGAGATAACTTCCAGGATTTCTTCCGGGAATATCTCCATAAATTCAATAGCGAAATCCTCTAGGATTTCATTCTGGAACTCTTTCGTTCATTCCGAATTCGTCCAAGTATTTCCCAGCAAATTCTTTCGGGTATTTTTCTAGGAATTTCTCCGGGAAGTTTTCCGTGAATTTTCCTAGAATTCTTTCCGGACTTCACTCGGAATTTACTCCATTATTTCATTCGGAAATTTATTTGAGAGTTCGTCCATGGTATCTTCCAGGAATTTCTTCAGAACAAACCCCCGGAAATTCATCCGGTAATTTCTTCAGCAATTCATCTGGGAATACTATAAAGATTTCATCTGTGAATTTCTGCATTAATTCCTCCTGGTATTTTTCTGGGAATTTCTTCAGACATTTCTCCGGAAATTCCTTCAAAAACTTCTCCATGAACTATTTTAAGACTTCCTTGTGGAATGCATCCAGGAACTTCACAGTGAATTCCTGGAGGATATTTGGCAGGAATTTCACAGGAAATGGGATTTCGAAAGTTCCTCTAGAAATTCAACTCCAGGTATTCCACCGGCCATTTCTCTGAAATTTTCTCCAGGAGTTCCACCAGTAGTTCCTCCGGGAATTCATTCAGGCTTTCTTTCATGAATTCATTTTGGATTTTTTTTTTGAATTTATCTACAATTCTTCCAGAAGTTCCTCGGAGAATTTCTCTGGGAGTTCCTCCGGGAATTCTTAAGAAAATTCATTTGGGAGTTCATCCAGAGTTCCTCCAGGATTTCCTCCGAAAATTTTTCCTGTAGTTCTCCAAGAAATTCCTCTAGCAGTTCCACCGGCAGTTCGCGGTTCCTCCGAGAATTCCTCTGATATTTTTTGCTAGAGGACCACCCGGAGGAACTGCCAGAGAAACTATCGGAAGAACTTCGGAAGAATTAGATAAATTCAAAAAAATCCAAAATGAATTCATGAAGAAAGCCTGAATGAATTCCGGAGGAACTACTGGTGGAACTCCTAGAAAATTTCAGAGAAATGCTGGATTTCTGAAGAAACTCCCGGGAGAATTTTCAAAGGAATGCCCGGAAGAAATGCCAGTAAAACTATCAGAAGAACTCTCGGAAAAAACTTTCATCTTACAGACAAATCTCGTCTAGCTGAAACCTTCGTTGGGGTATGTAGCTGGACCATCATTATCATCAGAGGACCTCCCGGAGAATCCCGTGAGGAGCACCCAGAGAAATTCTCGGAGGAGCTTCTGTAGAAATTAATATATGAACTCCTGAAGAAGCCTAAATGAATTACAGCCTGAATGCATTCCCGGGGGAATTTCTGGAGAATTTCCCGGAAGAATTTTCAGAGGAACCCCCGTAGAAATTGCCGATAGCGATACCGGAATAATTCTCGGAGGAAATCCTGGAGGAATTCTTGGAGGAACTGCCGGTGAAACTCCTGAAAGGAATCCCGGAGAATTGAGGAATTTTCGGAGAAACTCCTGGAGGATCTCCCAGTGGAAATCCTGAAGTTTCCACCGGAATTCTTTCAGGATTTCTTTGGGAATTAATCTAGAACTCCTCCGAAAATTCCATTGTTGATTTCATTTTTGGTATTATTTTTGTATAAATTTCCCTGGAGAAATTCTTTGAAATTTTCACAAGATATTATTCGAAACTTTCAGGGAAAATTTTATGGAATTTACACAAGAAATTCGAAATATGTTTACTGACAATTCTGCGTAATTTCTACGGAATATTCTTAGGAATTCCACGATGCATTTTTTTTCATGAATTTTCATTCCTAGAGAATCCCTGATAGAATTCCGGATAGAATGACTGGAGCAATTGTCTTAGGAATTCCTGGAGGAAGCTTGCATAGTTTTCTAAAACTTATAGAAGAATGCAGGATTTTTATAACAATTGTTATAGCCGATTTTATATTCTTTCTGAATACTACGATCGTTAATAATGTTCTCACTTTATTTAAAAATATCTGATGAGCAATAACTTATGCATTTTTAAATTCATTATTGTTTTATTCATTATTCTTGTTGAATAAACGCACAACGCGAACAATGCAACGTGGGCGAGAATGCGTCACGTTCATCAACATCAACGTCACTTCAACGCCCACCGCAACGCGCCATTGTGATCGAGCCTTTACTGTTGGTTATGGATTTGGTTTCAAAGTTTTTGGAACTTGAAAAGCAATAGTGACAAGCACTAATATTCATGTGTTTTTATACACAGAACTACGACTCAGAAGACTCAAAAAAGCTGCCCCCCTACTTGAAATCCTGGCTACGCCCATGATAAGATCCAAACCCGAAAGTTGCTTGGTTTTGATGTCTGTGCTTGCGATGCAGGTACGTGATTTGCTAGTTTACCTTTTTCTAAACTTTTTACCAGTTATCGATAATAAATAGTTAAAAATCAGGATTTTTAGATCAATACCAAGAAGCGTTGCCAATTAGAAATCCATCGAGAAACGACTGAGATATTAAAAATACAGACGTAGTCCTACGTCAAAAAATGGATAAAAAGGTCATTAAAATAAGTTTGTTAACAGAAACACCGATATTGTACAGTTTGTCATTAAGAAGAGGGGGGCCATAACCGAACCAATAAAGGTGCCCACACAGTTTATTAGCGTTTTTGCCAAGTGACGAAAAATAAAGTCGTGCTGTAATTTTGATAGAAATTGTCCATTGATCCCTAAAATAGATTAAATTCGACGTATGAATACTTATTGAAACTCACTTTTTCAATTTAATCACTTCACTTTATGACACTTTGAAAGAGGTCAAAAAACGTATTGAGCCTAGTATCGTAAAAATACGTGATTAGACGTCTGGTTTTTGTGGTAAACAATTGGAAAAGGAATATATTTCATTTTTTGCCTTTCTCGTATACTAAGTATACGTAAAGGCTATAATTTCACTCCAAACCAAACTTTTGATAGAAGGCTCGAGACCCATAGTGTTATATACCAATCGACTCAGCTCGACGAATTGAGGTGATGTCTGTACGTGTGTATGTATGTATGTATGTGTGTATGTGTACAAATTTTGTAGACACACTTTTGGAACTTAGCATTACCCGATTTACTCGCAACAAGTTGCATTCGACGGGAAATGCAGTCCCATTGTTTGCTATTGAAAATTGGCCGATCGGACATTGCATTTCGGAAATATTGAAAAAAAAAATTCAAAATCGAAAAAAAAAAAATTTTCAGGAATGATGGGAATGCATAGTAATTAATGCAAAACATACAAAATGATAGAAAATATGCGATCTATCCCCTAAAGTGCTTTTTTTTGACCTTTCCTATGTGATTTTTTCAGTACATTTTACGATGCCCGAGAAAGGCATCATCGCCGCTAGGTGGATTAATCTGGGTTTTTTAGAAGGCTCTTTCGCTTTCGTTTATTTGGGAGGCTCGTTTTCTGTGAAGTGTAACGGAGCTGAAATCAAGTTGTTTAAAACATTTCTTGATTCTTATTTCTTGATTTCTTATTTCTTGATGCTTGATTCTTGATACATAGTATTTGAAAAAATAACGACATGCATTTGTTTTTTTTTTGAGTTGAATCCATCCGATTAAGTGTAATTGAATGTAAATAAAAGACGTATACATTAGTAATTAAAAAAATTATATGGGCCACACAAAAAATAACACGAAACATTTTTTTGCCTTTCTCGTACAACAAAGTTGTACCAGAAAGGCTTTCATTTCACTCCCAAAACGTACTTTTTATAGAGCGCTTGTAGACCCATAGTATTATATACCATTCGATTCAGCTCGACAAACTGAGCAAATGTCTGTCTGTCCGTGTGTGTGTCCGTGTGTGTGTGTGCGTATGTGTGTGCACATTGAAACATTAGCCAATTTTTCTAGTACTAAACCTGAATCGATTTTGCTACAACAAGTTGCATTCGATGGGGAATGTTTTCTTCTTGTTCACTATTGAGTTTCATAATGATGGCACTTCTCAAAAAATAGTAAATATTCAAAGAGTTATGAGACATCATTATTTCGTAACAAATAAGCTATCAATTTTCTATAGACCTATAGGTTATGTTCTCCCAAGACACAATTTATTCGAAACCGGCACACTGACAGCATAGAATACACAGCTTACACGGAAGAAAAAACTTCACAAAGAAACATAGAAACTCATTAATGAGTTAAAAAGTACCTATTTTAGGATGTCATGTATACACTGAAAATTCTCGTTTATTTTTTCAAAATGACCTAAGAAACATATTTTCATGAATGAATTTTAACACCCAAAAGGCCAAGCTATTTGAGAAAGCGATTTTTGATTTTGAAAAAATCATAACTTTTTTATTTTTTGTCCAATCTTGATGAAATGTTGACACAAGGTCCAATTTTTATTCTAGTTTTGGCTGCACACTGAGTTTTTCAGAATTTCTGGATGGTTCCGGAATTATTCCAGATTCCCTTGGGGTACCAGCAAACTGGTGTTTGGGGTATTTCGCCAGTTACTCAATTTTTCTCCATGGAACCCATATCAAACAGTATAAAACAATATTGCCACACTAATAACGAGTCTCATAGCGATTTTTCCGAAAGTTAATCTTCCATACGGACATCCCAGGAAGCTTCCAAATGTCCCCAGGGAACCTGTAAAGGGGACAATTTTGATTTTGCTCCGAAACATGTCGTGCGACGGCTCTTTCTTCACAATTTTTCATGAATATACTCGCTGTTGTTATAAAAGTGGTCCATGGTCAGTTTGGCCACTCTTTTGACGCCCGGAATGCCCCCAGGGAACCTGTAAATGGGACAATTTCGATTTTGCTCCGAAACATGTCGTGCGACGGCTCTTTCTTCACAATTTGTCATGAATATACTCGCTGTTGTTATAAAAGTGGTCTATGGTCAGTTTGGCCACTCTTGTGGCACACGGAATGCCCCCAGGGAACCTGTAAAGGGGACAATTTCGATTTTGCTCCGAAACATGTCGTGTGACGGCTCTTTCTTCACAATTTTTCATGAATATACTCGCTGTTATTATAAAAGTGGCCGATGGTCAGTTTGGCCACTCTTCTGACACCTGGAATGCCCCCAGGGAACCTGTAAAGGGAACAATTTCAATTTTGCTCCGAAACACGTCGTGTGACGGCTCTTTCTTCACAATTTTTCATAAATATACTCGCTGTTTTTATAAAAGTGGTCTATGGTCAGTTTGACCACTCTTGTGACACCCGGAATGCCCCCAGGGAACCTGTAAAGGGAACAATTTCGATTTTGCTCCGAAACATGTAGTGCGACGGCTCTTTCTTCACAATTTTTCATGAATATACTCGCTGTTGTTATAAAAGTGGTCGATGGTCAGTTTGGACACTCTTGTGGCACCCGGAATGCCCCCAGGAACCTGTATAGGGGACAATTTCGATTTTGCTCGAAACATGTCGTGCAACGGCTCTTTCTTCACAATTTGTCATGAATATACTCGCTGTTGTTATAAAAGTGGTCTATGGTCGGTTTGGCTACTCTTGTAGCACACGGAATGCCCTCAGGGAACCTGTATAGGGACAATTTCGATTTTGCTCAGAAACATGTCATGCGACGGCTCTTTTCTTCATAATTTTTCATGAATATACTCGCTGTTGTTTTTAAAAGTGGTCGATGGTCAGTTTGGCCACTCTCGTGACGCCCGGAATGCCCCCAAGGAACCAGTAAAGGGACAATTTCGATTTTGCACTGAAACATGTCGTGCGACGGCTCTTTTCTTCACAATTTTTCATGAATATACTCGCTGTTGTTATAAAAATGGTCTAATGTCAGTTTGGCCACTCTTGTGACACCCAGAATGCCCCCAGGGAACCTGTTAAGGGGACAATTTCGATTTTGCTTCGAAACATGTCGTGCGACGGCTCTTTCTTCACAATATTTCATGAATATACTCGCTGTTGTTATAAAAGTGGTCGATGGTCAGTTTGGCCACTCTTGTGACACCCGGAATGCCCCCAGGGAACCTGTAAAGGGGACAATTTCGATTTTGCTCCGAAACATGTCGTGTGACGGCTCTTTCTTCACAATTTTTCATGAATATACTCGCTGTTGTTATAAAAGTGGTCGATGGTCAGTTTGGGCACTTTCGTAACGCCCGGAATGCCCCAAAGGAACATTTAATTGGGCCAATTTCGATTTTGCTCCGAAACATGTCGTGCGACGACTCTTTCTTCACGATCTTCCATGAATAAGCTCGCTGTTCTTATAAAAGTGGTCTATGTTCACAATTTGTTATGAATAAACTCGCTTTTCTTACAAAATGGTCATTGGACAGTTTGGCCACTCTTGGGACACCTGGAATGCTCTAAGGAACATTTAAATGGGACAATTTCGATCCTTCTCAGAAACATGTCGTGTGATGGATCTTTCTTCACAATTTGTTTTGAATAGATTCGCAATTCTTATAAAGGTGGTCATTGGTCAGTTTGACCACTTTGTTCAGAATCGCTAACTTATTCTTTTTCAGAATCCTAAATAAATTCTGTTCAAAAACCATTCGATTTTTTTCAGAATCGCAAACAGATTCTATTAGGAACCTTCAACGGATTCTATTCAGAATTTCAAACGGATTGGGATCCGAATTTCAAACAAATTATGTTCCGAATCTCAAAGATTCTTTTCAGAATCCTAAACGGACTCTGTTCAGAACTCTGTACAAATTCCTCTCCAAATTTCAACCGAAATTATGTTCAGAATTACAAACGGATTCTCTTTAGAACTCGAATCCAAACGGATTCTGTTTGAAATTTTGAATCCCGAACAGATTCGATTCAGAATCTTAAATAGAGTCTGTTTAGAATTTCAGCCGGATTTAGTTTAGAATCTCGAACGAATTTTGCTCATAATCATGAGTAGTCTTAGAATCTCGAGCCGATGCTAATCAGGATCCCAATAGGGTTTTTCTCAGAACTTCACCCTAATTTTTTACGACAAGTTATTGTTCATTAGGCCTCGAGCATAAAAACATAAGATCGAAATTACATAATCGGTCAGCATATGATCAACTGAGCCGTAAGGTGCTATGGCGAAAAAACCAATTTCTCGTGTCAAGTCTTTTTTTTTTTTTTACAAGGGAGAATGCATTTACACCAGTACACGTGCATTGTAGTTGCCAAACTACCACACGGAAGTGTACTGGAGTGTCCGACTCGACCATACCGGTAATACCGACTAAACTCCCTTGGGCTCCACCATCGTTTCCCCCAGGAACTACCTCCCAGTACTACTTCTGGGGGATGGCAGTACTAAACGTACTCGCTCATTATCGCTCACACAGGCACCCGTCCCATGCGAGACTGACTTGGGTGCTCGCACACCATTCACTCCATTTGAGTCTTACTTGGATGCACTCCTGGCGCTCCGCTGCCATGCCTCGAGGTGTCAATAGCGGTAACTGCCTGGGCCTACAGATATTACGCTACGACACTCCTGCCTCAGCACGAGCAGATCAATCACATCACTGCCGAATCAGACCACACGCTACCCCTGCCGAAGCAGGGACACTCCCCATGCACCACATGTGCACAACTGTAGGTGTGTGGGTACAACCCACTGCCACCCTGCCGCCGAAGCAGCTTCTCCAAAGACCATTCACTCCATGTGACCCTTTTTCGGGTGCTCACTCTAACACTCCACTGCCATGCCTCGAGGTGTCGATAGCTACCTCGACTCCTACCTCAGCATGTGCAGTCCATACTCAGACTTCTGCTGCGCTTCGAGGTGACAATAGCGGCGACACGCTATGACACTCCTGCCTCAGCACAACCAGATCACTCACTCCCTGCCGAAGCAGCTCACGCGCTACCCTACCGAAGTAGGGACACTCCCCAACTCACTCTAACACTCCACTGCCATGCCTTGAGGTGTCGATAGCAGTATGTAGGGTCCGATCAACGATACTACGCTACGACACTCCTACCTCGGCATGTGCAGTCCATATTCAGACTTCTGCTGCGCTTCGAGGTGACAATAGCGGCGACGCGCTATGACACTCCTGCCTCAGCACAAACAGATCACTCACTACCTGCCGAAGCAGCTCACGCGCTACCCTACCGAAGTAGGGACACTCCCCATGCCAATTGGCACTCCCTGGGCTTGTGCTTTTGAAGCGGCACCAGTCGCTTTGATAGAGTCTGATTACGGGCACTTGTGGTTTTTTGGGAGGGATTTTAGCAGAGCCCACTGCTAAATCCCACCACGCCCTAGGCAGTTCTCCCTGACTCACAGACAGCTGGGGAGGGGTCGTCAAGCCCTTGGACATGGTCCATGCTGTCCCTGCTGTCCCTGCTGCCCCTCGTGTCAAGTCTGCTACTGCAAAAATGTACTATAGACCTGGGTGCTGCTGAAAGAGTCGTCTTTTTGCTTTCAAGCGAGTGAAGGGGTATTTTGAAAATATTCCCATGAGCCAAAATGTTTTGCAGTTACTTAGTTGTCAAAAATTTGTCGCTCTTAAAATTTATCTTTTCATGCTGCATGAGGGCGCAGAAATGCGCGATACTCGAAAATCGATTTTATTCGAACCTCCTAGCTATAGACTAAAAATCAGCTATGGCGATAAAACCTGTAGAAATAATGTCCTCACAAGTACATAATTTATTTGAAGAAGACTTACAGGAATAAAATATGTTGTCCAAATACACAATATTCTGTAATATGTAATATAGACTGAAAAACAAATGCTGTAATAATAAGTTCAAGTTCATGAAAAGTTAGTACGTATTTAAACCCCCAACTCGATTTTCCAGCAGTCAGTTCAGCGGGTACGGGCATCGAGGTTTTTTTTAACTAATTGCTTAAAAAGGTGCTTCGGTTGCATGCAGTTTATCCTCCAACGGGATTCGAAATTCGAGTCTTTCAATTATCTGCAGGGTAACATTAATTATATTTTATTTCTGAGACTGCTGTTGGTAGCGAGGACTAAATACGATATATCGTAAACCGTATGTCAAAGTGATTACCGTGTAAAGGGAAAAAAATATATGTATGTATGAATGCCATCATTATTTTCAATAAACTTTCACACAGTTCTGTTTTTTCTTGAATATCTGAAACATCATAATTCTGCTCCTCAGATTCCCCAGTAAGTCCTGGTTGAAAGTTTACTTTTCCTCCGACTTCAAGAACAGCATCACTAGTTCTTTAAACTATTTCTATGTGTACATTTAGATTACTCGAGGCTACTGCAAGCAGTGAAGGGCTAGTAGGATATCGTAAGGGACAATATACAGAATATCAGGTAGAAATGACAGAATGCTTCATTACTTATTCAAAACTCCCATCACTTGTAACTATGAAACAATCAGCCATTGGCTGTGATTTTACTCTAAACATTCTAACGAATACCGTAGTTCTACTTGCTTTCATATATGTTCACGATTTCAAGTGTGAATTATAGCGAAGCCTGTTTCTATTTGTTCCTCTTTTGACTGGTGCCGCATCAAAATCAATAACTGGCATCGTCAAAATTCTTGTAATTCTATAATCCCATTGTATTATATTATGTGGGCATCGATGAAACACAAAGTATTCGGTGATACATCATTTACAGCCTTTTGCAAATAGAAGCCGGTTGTTGACCATAGACCACTTTTATAACAACAGCGAGTATATTCATGAAAAATTGTGAAGAAAGAGCCGTCGCACGACATGTTTCGGAGCAAAATCGAAATTGTCCCCTTTACAGGTTCCCTGGGGGCATTCCGGGTGTCACAAGAGTGGCCAAACTGACCATCGACCACTTTTATAACAACAGCGAGTATATTCATGACAAATTGTGAAGAAAGAGCCGTCGCACGACATGTTTCGGAGTGGGATCGAAATTGTCCCCTTTACAGGTTCCCTGGGGCATTCCTGCTGCCACAAGAATGGCCAAACTGACCATCGACCACTTTTTATAACAACAGCGACTATATTCATGAAAAAATTGTGAAGAAAGAGCCGTCGCACGACATGTTTCGAGCAAAATCGAAATTGTCCCTATACTGGTTCCCTGGGGGCATTCCGGGTGCCACAAGAGTGGCCAAACTGACCATCGACCACTTTTATAACAACAGCGAGTATATTCATGACAAATTGTGAAGAAAGAGCCGTCGCACGACATGTTTCGGAGCAAAATCGAAATTGTCCCCTTTACAGGTTCCCTGGGGGCATTCCGGCTGCCACAAGAATGGCCAAACTGACCATCGACCACTTTTATAACAACAGCGACTATATTCATGACAAATTGTGAAGAAAGAGCCGTCGCACGACATGTTTCGGAGCAAAATCGAAATTGTCCCCTTTACAGGTTCCCTGGGGGCATTCCTGCTGCCACAAGAATGGCCAAACTGACCATCGACCACTTTTATAACAACAGCGACTATATTCATGACAAATTGTGAAGAAAGAGCCGTCGCACGACATGTTTCGGAGCAAAATCGAAATTGTCCCCTTTACAGGTTCCCTGGGGGCATTCCGGGTGCCACAAGAGTGGCCAAACTGACCATCGACCACTTTTATAACAACAGCGAGTATATTCATGACAAATTGTGAAGAAAGAGCCGTCGCACGACATGTTTCGGAGCAAAATCGAAATTGTCCCCTTTACAGGTTCCCAGGGGCATTCCGGGTGCCACAAGAGTGGCCAAACTGACCATCGACCACTTTTATAACAACAGCGAGTATATTCATGACAAATTGTGAAGAAAGAGCCGTCGCACGACATGTTTCGGAGCAAAATCGAAATTGTCCCCTTTACAGGTTCCCTGGGGGCATTCCGGGCGCCACAAGAGTGGCCAAACTGACCATCGACCACTTTTATAACAACAGCGAGTATATTCATGACAAATTGTGAAGAAAGAGCCGTCGCACGACATGTTTCGGAGCAAAATCGAAATTGTCCCCTTTACAGGTTCCCTGGGGGCATTCCGGGTGCCACAAGAGTGGCCAAACTGACCATCGACCACTTTTATAACAACAGCGAGTATATTCATGACAAATTGTGAAGAAAGAGCCGTCGCACGACATGTTTCGGAGCAAAATCGAAAATGTCCCCTTTACAGGTTCCCTGGGGACATTTGGAAGCTTCCTGGGATGTCCGTATGGAAGATTAACTTTCGGAAAAATCGCTATGAGACTCGTTATTAGTGTGGCAATATTGTTTTATACTGTTTGATATGGGTTCCATGGAGAAAATTGAGTAACTGGCGAAATACCCCAAACACCAGTTTGCTGGTACCCCAAGGGAATCTGGAATAATTCGGGAACCATCCAGAAATTCCGGAAAACTAAATGTGCAGCCAAAACTAGAATAAAAATTGGACCTTGTGTCAAAATTTCATCAAGATTGAACAAAAAAAAAAGTTATGATTTTTTCAAAATCAAAAATTGCTTTCTCAAAGAGCTTGGCCTTTTGGGTGTTAATATTGCGATCAACAGACCAATATGATAGCTTTTGATTGCAGTACACAAATTAATTCATGAATAAAAGGTGACATATGTTCTTTTTAAAAGTTAAGCGTCATTTCTGCCATTTCTTTCCCCTATGGGTCGATGTGAGCAGTGAGAAGTGAAAAGTGAGACGTGAGAAGTGCGAAGTGAGGAGTGAAAAGTAAGAAGTAAGAAATGAAAAATGAGAAATGAAAAATCACCAGATGATCCGAAATGAAAACAAAAATGTTTTTCCAAATTTAATCTAGACTATCCTTTGAAAAGAGCTGAAATTTTTTTTCTAATATTTTCAAATGGATATAATAGAAAAACGACGCATCCCACAAAAAAGTGTTGTATGGGTGACCATCGCAAAATCAGTCAAACTTTCTAGTGAAAATATCGGAAACAATCCAAATTGAGCCCTACACTGAAAAAATCAGTTTAAAAATTTTAAAGTCGATTTGCGAAAATCGCCCTTTTTATTTAAATGAAATTTTGGCTCAAGATAGGTGATTATGTTCCCTACCAACCGTCCATACATCGCAAGCTGGGCACTCTTAAGGAAAAAGTTTTTCTAACAAAAACTTTTCTTGTCAGGAATTATTTTCAGTGTATTTTCATCTGAAATTAAACCAATGAAAGCCATCGTTATAGAACCCCAAGCAAATCTATTTTTATGATACATTGTCTAATTTAATCACTAAATATAGTTTGTTTTAAATTAAGAGTAATATTAAGAAGGGGTTTATATCTTCAAAAAATATTATATTTCATTATTAGCTTCTTTAGTTGCGACCAGTTACGACCAAAACATTGTACTCTGCCTGACTGTACAGGAATACTTAATATGATTATATTATGTATACATATGTTAAATCCAACCTTAAAGACACTGAAAAATCAATTCCGTCAAGAAAAATTTCTGTTAGAAAAATTTTTTCCTTGGAAGTGCCCAGCTTGCGATGTATGGACGGTTGGTAGGGAACATAATCACCTATCTTGAGACAAAATTTCGTCCAAATCGAAAAGGGCGTTTTTTCGCAAATCGACTTTTAATTTTTTAAATCGATTTTTTTTAGTGTAGGGTTCAATTTTGAGTTTTTCAAAAAGTTTTATTAGAAAGTTTGACTGATTTTGCGATAGTCACCCATACAACACTTTTTTTGTAGGAAGGGTCGTTTTTCGATTATATCCATTTGAAAAAATCAGTAAAAACAAGTTTGACCCTTTTCAAAAGATAGTCTGAATCAAATTTGAATAAACTAAGTATGCACTTTTCTTTTAACTGCACTTCTTAAATATTGACCAATAAATTTGCAAAAAGTCAACTTAAACAATCAGAACACTTGCAAGTTCCCAAAAAGTTCTATTTTGGCTTTACGCATTTTATTACATTTCCCGCATAACTTTTCAAAAGGACCTAAGTAAAATTTTTTCATGAATTCTCGCTTAACTTTTCAAAAGGACGTAAGCAAGATTTTTTTTCATGAATTAATTTGAATACTGCAATCAATAAATAGCTTTCATGTTGTTCTGTTGATTGCAGTACTCAAATTAATTCATGAAAAAAATGTTACTTAGGTCCTTTGATAAATTATGCGAGATCTATAGTACAGCAGAAAGTCCATTGCTGATAAACGTTCATTTCGAACAATACACCACAGATTGCTGGTTAATTTTTTTTTGACATATACTCTGTCTCGCTCAAACCAACAGCGAATAATCTAGCGACTACTTTAACGAACTATTTAAGGAACAGCTACTTTAACCGACCGTGTCCATTTAGTAAGGACGGTGGTGAACATAATCTGGAGATTAAAATAACACTTAATAAAGTTTAAAAAAACTTAGCAAGTAACCGCACAATATTGAGTAAAACAAATTAAGGGTGTAGCATTTCTGCATGCGGTGAATAAATTTCGCACCGTGTATATAACTGACAGCATGAATGTTTGTGTTGCTTCTTTCGTGCTTTATTGATGATGCTAACCTCTCAAGCAAAGTTTTCCAAAGCTTCAAATGTGGAACACGAAAACTAATGGACGAACACACACGCGCTAGAGACCCGAAGCCGATGACTTCATCCGCTCGCCTCAACACAGCTGTAAGTTTCGTCGTTGGAAATAAAAATCGCATACCTACGTACATGCTTTCTCGTGCGCTCGTTACGTTTGCTGCCATTTTGTTTCATGCTTTGGAAGGAAAGAAGAGGCGTGTCATTAAGGCTAACTGCTTTTTGGTTTGGGTGGTTTGGTTGGTTTGGGTGGAATGATGGTGTAGTTTGGGCATATGGGTGATTTGAACATAACGTTCGTTTTCATACACCTCCTTATTTCCATATTATGCGGCTTTTTTTTCATTTATATTTATGTGAATTGTTGGTTTCATTTTCACAAATGTACTTGTACAATTATTACACAAAGGGATGCAAAATCAATGTATGACATACAACTATGTAGTATTATTGAACTTTAATATTACATTGGTGAAAAAACACAAAGTTGGAAACATATCGAATTTTAATCCATATGTATTTTTCAAAACGCGCCGTTGCGCTAATCATTGTATTTACTATCGCTAATCATTGTACTACCGCACGATCGCATATTTGTAACATATGCATTTTTTTCGTCGATTATGATTGCTAAAAAAACTTGATAGAAGGCCCGGAGACCCATAGTGTTATATACCGATCGACTCAGCTCGACAAACTGAGGTGACGTCTGTTTTTTTTGTGTATGTGTGTGTGTATGTGTACAAATTTTGTAGGCACACTTTTTAGAACTTAGAATTATCCGATTTACTCGCAACAAGTTGCATTCGACGGGGAATTGTTTGCTATTGGAAATGGGCCCGATCATTGCTTTTCGGAATTATTGAAAAAACATTGTTTTTTCCCCAAAGGTCCCCTTGAAAATTCAAAGAACAATTTTTTTGAATGGTGGCAAGGCAAAAATATAAAAATGATCGAAAAATGTGATCTATTCCCCCAAAGAGCTTTTTTGACCTTTCTAATGTGATTTTTTCAATATATTTTATAATGCACGAGAAAGGCATCATCACTGCTAGGTGGATTAATCTGGGTTTTTTTTATTTGCAATGGTTTTGTATTTCTAATCAGGAGAGTTGTCGAAGCTCATGCATGAAAATGGCCAAAACGTTTTCTCAAGATGGGGCAAATTCGGGCAAGATTTTTTCGAAACCTGAAAGTACACAGCCCAAATATGATCTCCACCTAGATATCTCTGTGGAAATATGCGGGAAAAAGTGGCTGATTTTCAAAGTTAAAATAACCCCGATTTCCCAGGATTTTCTTCTTATTTTGATTTTACTACGACTATTACGATTCTAGTACGATCTGAGAGCTCTTCAAATCACCGTCACAATGCTGGTTATAAACCTTGGTATTGTCTCAGAAAGGTTTTTCTTAAACTGGTGATGCCCAATATCTCAATGACTACAAGGGTCGCAGGATCCTAATATTTTGGGATTCTATTTTTTTTTTAACTAATTTTATTTGCTAATTATCTAATACATGCATTCATCTCTTAGACTAGGTGTTCCGTGTTTTCTTAACACTATCATCCTTATTTGCTATGTTATATTTTTAGTTATTATGAATACATTTCAATTGCCTCTGGCAGTTAGAATGTTTCCTCTGGTTGAATTGAACCATGTAGGAATTACAATGTTTTCAACTTAAACTAATCTTAACCTATTTTATACTAAGGGTACAAGGAGTTAATCGTTGCAATAGAAGATTGCAACGATTTTTATCTAAAATTGAAATTATTTTGTTGGACATTTGTTGCAATGTCTCAATATTAGAAATTCTATGAAGTTCATTGGTACTATACCACGGAGGCAACTTCAGAATCATTTTCAAAATTTTATTTTGAATCCTCTGGAGTGCCTTCTTTCTGGTATTGCAGCAACTAGCCCATATTGGCACAGCATACAACATGGCAGGTCTAAAAATTTGTTTGTAAATCAAAAGTTTGTTCTTAAGACAAAGTTTTGATTTTCTGTTTATAAGTGGATATAGGCACTTAATATATTTGTTACATTTGGCTTGAAGGCCTTCAATGTGATTTTTAAAAGTTAATTTTTGATCTAGCAGAAGTCCTAAATATTTAGCTTCGCTAGACCAATTAATTGGAACCCCATTCATAGTGACAATATGTCTGCTAGAAGGTTTCAAATAAGAAGCTCTCGGCTTATGTGGGAAAATTATAAGCTGAGTTTTGGAAGCATTCGGGGAAATTTTCCATTTTTGCAAGAAAGTGGAGAAAATATCCAAACTTTTTTGCAATCTACTACAAATGACACGAAGGCTACGCCCTTTGGCTGAGAGACCTGTGTCATCTGCAAACATTTTTGACATCCTGGTCAGAAGTAAAAATGTTATACAAAATAGGCCCCAGTATGCTGCTTTGGGGGACACCAGCCCTAACAGGTAATCTATCAGATTTAGAATTCTGATAGTTTACCTGCAGTGAGCGATCTGATAAATAATTTTGGATCAGTTTAATAATGTACAAAGGAAAATTAAAATTCATCAATTTTACAATCAAACCTTCATGCCAAACACTGTCAAATGCTTTCTCTATATCAAGAAGAGCAACTCCAGTCGAATATCCTTCAGATTTGTTGAGCCGAATTAAGTTCGTAACTCTTAATAACTGATGAGTGGTTGAATGCCCATGGCGAAAACCAAATTGCTCATCAGCAAAAATAGAATTGTCATTAATATGAACCATCATTCTATTTAAAATAATCTTTTCAAACAGTTTGCTTATTGAAGAAAGCAAACTGATTGGGCGATAACTAGAAGCATCAGCTGGATTTTTATCCGGCTTCAAAATTGGAACTACTTTGGCGTTTTTCCATTTCTCTGGAAAGTATGCCAATTGAAAACATTTGTTAAATAAATTAACCAAAAAGGATAAAGAGCTCTCAGGAAGTTTTTTGATAAGTATGTAGAAAATACCATCAACACCCGGGGCTTTCATATTTTTAAATTTTCTAGTAATAGATCTCACTTCATCCAAATTAGTTCCAAACGAAGGGTCAAAAACATTATCTTGGTTGAGAATGTTTTCGAAGCTTCGTGTAACCTGATCCTCAATTGGACTAGTGAGACCTAGACTAAAATTATGGGCACTCTCGAACTGCTGAGCAAGTTTTTTAGCCTTTTCACCATTTATTAATAAAATTTTATTTCCCTCTTTAAGCGCTGGAATTGGCTTTTGAGGTTTTTTAAGAATTTTCGTTAATTTCCAAAAGGGTTTCGAACTGGGATCCAACTTCGAGACATTATTCTCAAAGTTGGTATTTCTCAGAATAGCGAAACGTTTTTTTAATTTCATTTTGCAAATCTCGCCAAATAACTTTCAACGCGGGATCGCGAGTTCTTTGGTATTGCCTTCGCCTCACACTTTTAAGACGGATCAGTAGCTGAAGATCGTCGTCAATAATAATGGAGTTGAATTTAATTTCACATTTAGGAATTGCAATGCCTCTGGCTTCGACAATTAAATTTGTCAAAGATACGAGAGCATTATCAATATCACTTTTGGTATCGAGAGGAATATCAACATCAAAATTCCTATCGATATACGTTTTATATAAATCCCAATCAGCCCTATGATAATTGAAAGTAGAGCTGATTGGATTATAAATGGCTTCTTGTGAGATTTCAAATGTCACAGGAAGGTGATCAGAGTCAAAGTCAGCATGAGTTACCAATTGGCCACACAGCTGACTTGAATCCGTAAAAACTAAATCAATTGTAGAAGGATTTCGACTGGAAGAAAAACAAGTAGGGCCATTGGGATATTGAATAGTATAATATCCCGCAGAACAATCTTCAAATAAAATTTTGCCGTTGGAATTGCTTTGAGCATTATTCCATGAACGGTGTTTGGCATTGAAGTCACCAATTACGAAGAATTTTGATTTGTTGCGAGTCAGAATTTGAAGATCAGCTTTCAACAAATTCTTTTGCTGCCCATTGCATTGAAAAGGCAAATAGGCTGCAATGAAGGAAAATTGTCCAAAATTTGTTTCAACAGAAACTCCCAAGGTTTCAAAAACTTTGGTTTCAAACGATGAAAATAATTTATGTTTGATACGTCTATTAATGACAATGGCGACCCCACCACAGGCGCTGTCAAGACGATCATTTCTGTAGATAAAATAATTTGGATCTCTTTTAATGGAGAGTCCGGGCTTTAAATAAGTTTCTGTTATAATGGCAATATGCACATTATGAACTGATAGGAAGTTGAATAATTCATCTTCCTTACCCTTTAGAGAGCGGGCATTCCAATTTAGAACTTTCACACAATTATTTAGATCCAATAAAACGGAGTCCGATAACAATTTTTTGTGTGTACTTTATACCAACCTGAACAGCTTCTGGTATGGTATTTGCTTTGAACATTGCATCAATCATGTGATGCAATTGTTCAGTTAAAAAATCAAAATCGGAAGCAGTCATGCTACCTGAATCGGCAACATGACCATTATTTTCCGTTGGGACATGGGTATAAACCTCATTTTGAGAAGAGAAATTTTGTCTACCAGCAGCGACGTAGGTACATTCGAAAAATTGGAATTTACTGAAGTGCTTGCTACCCGTTGACGAGCGGCAAAATTTGTTTGTGAATTGTGGTGGGTATGAATTGCTCGACCGGTAACTGGTTTCGAAATTTGAGCGTTTGAAAAATTTCTACCCGTCGAATCTGGGATCCGATTGGAATTTCCCGTCATCAATTTTGCACGGAATTCAAAACTTTTTGCGTGAAGGGCATTCCCAGAAATTGGATTTATGATTGCCCCCACAATTTGCACATTTAAATTTATATATTCTCTCATAGGACATGCGTCCTTGGCGTGAGAGGTTCCACCACAAATCATGCATTTAGCATCCATGTGACAATGTTTGGTTCCATGACCCCACTTTTGGCACTTACGGCACTGGGTGGAGTTTTGGAAAATTCCCCAGGCCTGCGGAAATGTTCCCATGTAACACGGACATGGGACATAATACAGGCCTTTTCCAACTTTTCATATTATTTAGTTCACTTTGTTAAAATGAACTAAATAAAATTCTTGAGAAATGCCCTCTGGGAAGTACCAGAGTGGGATTTCTTTTTCATCTTAATTACTTGGACTGGTGAAAATCCAAGTAATTGAGAAATTTCAATTTTAATCTCATCCAGTGATTTATCATCACTGGGGAGACCTTTCAAGACCACTTTGAACAATCGCTCAGTTTTGTCGTCGTATGTGAAGAATTTATGGCGCTTCTCAGTTAAATACTGAAGAAGACGTTTGCGATCGTCAAAGGATCCCGGCAAAACGCGGCAGTCACCCTTCCTAGCAATTTGAAATGAAACCTTGATCCCCTGAAGGTTACTCAAAATCTCATTCCGGAAGCCAGAAAACTCGGCAACAGATACCACAATTGGCGGAATTGCTTTTCTTGCTTTTTCGCATGAATCGAATCACCTGGGCTAGAGGTATATTCGATTTGCTCAATTTCATTATTAATCAAATCGAACTGATTGCTCAGTTCGATTGGAGAAGAATTATTTCCGATATTAGAGTTAGAAGGAATATCTGAATTCTCCAGCTTCCTTCTATTTTTTCCGCGCTTTGGCAGGACGGTCTTGAAACCTTGTTTCTTTGAAGGAAGTGGAGAATTCAGAGACTCCCCTTCCTCTTGTTTTTATTAATGCTCATGGCTGAGCGTGGAGACGTGACCTTCTAAGAGGTTTTTTCCCAGAACGGTGTCCCTGCAGGATTACCACCGCTTGTCGGAATTTTACTTCCGCAAACGGGTCCAACGTAAAACGAAGGCACGGGTCCTTGCAAAGATCGTAACGGGATCAGTGGGTACAAATAGCGCTAAGAAGCACCGTTGAAATTAAAATAGCTTCGGGTAGTATTAAAAACTTCCTTCTGCAAAAAGAGAAAGAACCGCACAGCACGAAAGCACGATGCGGTCTGATTGGGATTCTCTTATCTAAGAAATAAGGACCATGGTTGGAAAATCGGTACCTAAATTTGAATGTGGCTCGTAAACTGCATAAGGTTGGAATGA
>NC_085139.1:171905472-171967972 GCF_024139115.2 Armigeres subalbatus
CTAGAAGTTAGCTGGCTGCTAAAGCTGAGATTTTAAGCTTTGAAATGGATATAAAACTTTATATTTGGAGAAAATTGACTTCATAACATACAAATCAAAAGTAAAAATGATTTTTAGTTTCATCAGCTTTTTTACTTGCCAGCCCATATCTTTTGACTGAATAAATACAGCGCTTCAATATTTTCCGATTCTCTTATACTTTATATACAGATAAAAATATGTGTGATTTTAAATGTATTTTAATGCAATATTTGGAGCATGCAAATAAACGTAAATTTCAATCGATCTCACTATTCTTTTAAATCGAAAAATTTAAACGGTGCTTGCTTGTAAAATTCAATCAAATTTAATTGAATATCAAATGTTATTTCGTTTGATGGGATGAGCTGCAATTTTACACTTCGTTGAATTTTCAAAATTATTTGCTGTGTATACTTTCATATGATATATAAATTAGACAAATTGGAGATAGTAATTTTTTCGATTAATGGCCACCCTTTTCCCCATAGTGGAACGTACAGAACATGATTAACTCCGATAAACGATCAATATTCCATTTTACTACTAAGCGATACTTGAGCAAACTCCGAAAAAATAATGAGAGCATATAGAAAACACATTTTGACTTTAGCATTATTATAAATTTTGATCTTTTAAACATTAAAACAACCAAAAGGATATCAACCCGAGTTATCAAAATTAGGTGATTCACATCAACGAAATTAGATATCAATTTGCTCTCAAGCTATACTCGGATAGCCATCTGGTAGCTGACGGATTTGACTGAGTGAAAACTACCATTGCATGCTTCAAATATGTGCATGAAAATAGATTTAAAATCACAACATATTTTCATCTGTGTGCGCACACACATATACAGAAGGACAGACAGACATTTGCACTGTTGCTTGAACTGGTTCTAATGTAGCGTACACACGCTCAAACACGTTGGACCAATCCCAAGGAAATGCTTGGGTTGCTGCTTTGCTTGACCGTGTGTTGTTCGAACAACCATTTGACAGCTGGTGGCTCGGTTGGAAAAAATCAAAGCGGTTTGATTTTGGTTTGAGGTGTCGGGGGCGGAACCTTGGTTCTCCGAACATGTTTGCCCATTTGTAGTGAAATTGCACAAACTCCCATATATTTTTTGATGGTTGGTGTTTAAGGAAAATCCTCACAGAATCGAAATTAAAAGGACTCGCATTTTCAAGGGCACACCACTCAACACGGAAGCAACGAACAACTGTCATCTTTATTATTTCACGACGCAACAAAGCGGAAATAATTAGTACTTTTTAATTTAGATTCTGTGAGGATTGTCCTTAAGTTGGGGCTTCGGTCGTTCGTTTGTAATATTATTGGTCGAATTAATTGAGTGTTCGCGCTGCAATTGGTAGAACGTGGTGCATGCTTGACTAAACGAGAGGTGAAGTAAATGTTGGTCAAACTGCTTGACTGGTGTGTACGCTGCATAACTCTATGGATCTCCGAGTTCCGAGGAAGTTCTTTTTGGAGTGAAATGTCAGATAAAATTAACAAATTGGATAATCGTTCCGCGAGTTTGCAATAAATAAGTCAACCTTCCATAACCTATGAAACAATTCTCCAACACAATAATGTCCCACTGAATAACACATCTAACCACCGTGCTGCCGTCCTCCTTGCGGAACAAAATCAAACTGACGAAGAAGTCGATTCAATTCCTTAGCATTGTTCGACCATCTGTGTTGAAGCTTGCTGCGCAGCCCTCAACTACAAACAGCGAACGTACAAGAACAGGAAAATGAACAAGATCTATAGTGATTTTCTCTCTCGGTGTGTGCTCCAGATCACGGAGCGAACGGGTGTAGCACCGCACAGCATCAACTTTAAACTGGCGGAATCGATCCGAAGGTAAACAAGATCCAGGGCACTCCAGTAGAAGCCGTCCCAACCTAGCCAGCCTACACGTATCTAATCCACCCGCCTTGGCGGCAGCAGCAACAGGAAAGTTGTGGAATGCAAGAACTTATTGCACGATATGAAGTTTACCTGGTTATTTACTATTGAAGTTATCTAGAGCAACAGCCAGAGCCAGACCCGGAGTAGCGTAATAAAACTCCAAGGCAAGATGACGCTGGTGGTGAATTGGCTGAAGATCAAATGTATTTTGTTACGGCTGCAGAAGAATGTTACTATCTTACGCCGATATACAGGAAAAGTTTAATTAACACTCCGCAAATAAAATAGTTACACCACTATCTCTCATCGTGGTTATTTGTTAATACTAATATGTAATGTCGCAATTGTCGTATCTTTTCCCGCGCAATTTTGGATTTCATTAATCTTCTATACTACATGATATAATTTTGCACATGCGAAACAAATTACCTAGAAGCCGACCATCTCTATCCCCGACTTCCCGGTAATCTGGAATATGAGACCATATGTAAAACCCTATCAAACACAATTTAGATGCTCTTTGTAGAACTACATGCATTTCTCAGTAATCTTCCTATCTAATCCATGGCGAGATACCCATTTATGGCCTTGAGGAATCTACATAGGACTCGCGTGCGTAGTTTAATATTTTTTAGCTTCCGCATGACGTATTTTATCACTTCATCGTTCGTGGTCTTAATTTTCCTGAACTAGATACTAATCGTTCCAAGTATGATGACTTCAGTACATGCTACCTACGGCGGAAAAGAAGACTATATAATCATCGAAAACGAGAAGAGATGTAGCGACTAGTCTCCCATCATCGGCAGTTCGGCTTTCGAATATTGAGAATGCTCTTGAATTAATCTTCAGTCTCTTTGATAGACATAATAATTTCTCGCACTTAGGGGAAGAGGCCCCAAAACGCCCCACCGCACACCCACAGAGGCAAAACGCCTTTGTGGTTTCCATCATTTACCGTCATTGAGATGGCCGTATCAAAACTAGATCTAAAATTATGTAGGTTAGGCGAAAAAGTTTCAAAATAGTGTATGGGAAGGTCGGAAAAACCGAAAATTTACACATTTTGAAAAAACATCTAACATTTTGTTCCCTAGGAGCAGCCAGCTAAAAGACGTATTGCCTCATGAGTTTTCCGGCAACAGAATATCATCATTTTTTTAAATGTGAATATTATCAATATGATTGAGATTTTTGACAATTTTGAATGGCATCAACTAGCTATCTTGTTTAATTGTTGCATAATGTAAAATACCCATGAATAGCGTTACAAATAAGCATAAAGCAGTGTTAGCTAGTAGGCATATTGCCCCCCTTCCCCTAACATTATAACGTCATAACTACAATTAGAATTCTAGCAATCGACACTCGGGGGTCTCTAGTAGCCTTGTGGTCAAAGGTTGGGTCGTACGATGTTTTCGAATTGAAAACTTTCTCGACACAAATCGTACGCTGCTTTGAAATCAATAAACAGATGATGTGTCTGCAAGTTGTCGACTCGGAATTGATCAAATATGTATTTGTCTCCTGATCCGTCGTTGAGCGGCTCTGCCAGGCATTCGCCAACGAAAAGCCCTTTCTTAAAGAGTGAACAAATGAGGCTCAGCCGGAAGCTGGTCTATCCTCGCAGGATTATTGTTTTTCAGCTCTTTAGTGGCTTTTCTATCTTTAGCTAGTGTAGGCGGCACCACAGCTTCTTATTCTTCTTCTTCTTCTTCTTCTTCTTCTTCTTCTTCTTCTTCTTCTTCTTCTTCTTCTTCTTCTTCTTCTATCTTCTTCTTCTTCTTCTTCTTCTTCTTCTCTTCTGGCATACATCCCCACATGGGACAGAGCCGCTCCAGCTTGGTTTATTCAGCACTTCCACAGTTATCAACTGCGAGGTTTCAAGCAGTTACCATTTCTGCATTCATATATCATGAGGCTAAACACGATGATACTTTTATGCCCAGGGAAGTCGAAACAGTTTTCAATACGAAAATTGCCTATACCGGCACCGGGAATAGAACCCAGCCACCCTCTGCATGGTCTTGCTTTGTAGCCGCGCATCTTACCGTACGGCTAAGGAGGGCACCACAGCTTGTACATTGTTAACATTCAAAAGTAATCCTATCAGAAACTACAAGAACTAAGGACTTGTATTGAAACTTCAAAAATTGCTTTCAAAATTGTTTCATTTCAGATTATCCATGAATTCCTGAATGTAACCAAGGTTTACACGCATAACTAAATAGCGGTTATCTCTTTTTTAAATGTTATATGCTGTTTTAAAATCGTTGAACCAAATTTATTTATTTATTAGTAGATGGAGGAGAACCAGCCAAGAGCTGAAAGCCTCTTTAATAAAGAAGAAATTTTTTTTATTAGTACACCATCTTCGACAATGTCGCAGGTTGCTTCCCTAATAGCTTAAATGAATCAATTCTAATCCCAGTATAAACACATTTTTGGACAGAATAAAATCGAACTTAGTTACAAACATCGTTAAAAGAACGCAAACACAAATCTAAACCATTATAGTAGCCAAAGCTTGTTCTCTGAAAAGGGATCACAAATAAAAGCGAGTTTCTCAATCTGCGTGAGGGAACATTCCAACGTACGAGCTCCAATAGCTCGGGACAAACCAGATTCCCTGTTAGGAGGTCGAAGATAAACAATCTCTGCATTTTAGGCGCATGGCGGAAAGCGTTTCCAAGTCGATCAGCTTAACGACTTGGATAGCTCGGAGGTTGAATGGGTCGTTCCAAGGTAGCTGTCTTAAAGCAAACCTAATAAAAATTTTCTGAATTCTTTCGAAGCGCAGCGTATGGACCAGGTAACATGGAGACCAGACTGATGAAGCGTATTTTAAAATGCTCCGGACCAATGAGCAGAACGTTTTTATAGTAAACATCGGTGAAGCCGGCCGCATGACGACGGATGTTCCCCGATAGTTGGTGACGCAATTTCGGCTTCCAGATTTATGGATCGGTATGGACGCGGTTTCCGCAAATGGAAACACTCTGTCTTGGAGCGAGCGGTTGAACACTGCAGCAATTGGGGTCGCTAACGTGGTGGCGCAATCTTAGAAAATGCAGAAGGCAGATGGTCTGTTCCTGGACCTTTAGATGTGTCAAGATCATCCAGAGCTGTTCGAATCTCATCAGGAAAAAACTGCATGGATGACAAGCTGATGTTGTAGGAAGGTATTTGACCAGAACAATTCTGGCGACGAACAGGAGATGCTTTACGGAAAACACTTTCGAAGTAGGGAGCAAAAGGTTTGGTGCTTCTTTGCTTGTTCTTGAAGTAGCTCCGATGAATTTCACCAAACTGGGACATGTTGTCATTCTTCTCTTTTGATGTTCCAGAAACGGAAGGATTTTCCTTCACAGAAGCTTGAACGTTGTGCACATTGTTTTCGGGCAACAGAAAGAATTGCTTTTATTCCAGCTGCCAGAAACCTTCTTTGTTACTAATCGGGTACGTAGTTGCGGAGATTGTTGCGAAGGTTACGTAGCTCAGAGTTCACCAAGGTTGATTAAAATCAGACTTCGAGGCACGCTTCTTCCGTGGAACGTGTGTTGATAACTTCAAGAGAAGTTCGTAGAGCGATAGTATTCCATCCACTATATCAGAACGTGAAATGGTGTCCAATCGATGTCGTCAAGAACAGAATTAATCAGATCGAAGTCGCATGCCGAATAGTCATATATAAAACAGTCTACGTCGTCAGGTAATGCTGGTATGACATTCTCTTCAAGAAATACGATGTTTGGTTTATGGTGGATATCAATAAACAGTAGCGGATACGTTGACTCAATTATATCAATGATCTCAGGGAGAGTTGAAATATCAGATCGAGAAGTCTTTCATTTATGTTTACAACATGGTTAATTTGCCAACATTGGTCAACATTGCCTCCGTGAAGTTCAGCTCGGTGTCAGTGGAATCGTTGGAAGGGACGTACCCGTTGATATCAACATTGAAACGCAAAGATGGAAGGTTATAGTCACCAATCGATTGACCAGATGAATTGTCTGCTTTGGAACGCCAGCATCTGCATGAGCAACGTATAACCATACTCATAGTTTGGAAGATACACAGCAATAACGAAAGCGAACGAGGCTTCGACTAAGGTTCAAATGTCATACATCAAATCGATTCTTTTCTTGCTGTTCGCTTCTTTTTTTGCGGAGAGCCTCTATTCGTTAGATCTGATTTTGAACAAAGTACACACACATTTCATAAGGTATCAAACTCTATATTTCCACAAATATTAACGTCCTTTTCAATACCTGTACAGCGCATAGAATATGGCGATATGCAAACAACCTCAAAATGCATTTGAGATTGATGAGTGCATCCTTCTCCCATTTTACATGCATTTTACATGAATGTAGAATTATGATGCAGTTGACTACCTTCTCAAATGTTCGTCAAGACTCAATGGATTGTTTACATGACCATATGATCGGTCTTCTCTCTGTGTACATGAAAAGTGATGCCGTTTTAGCAGCACTACATTATCAAACTTGAGTTATGAAAAATAAAATAACCTGCGTTGCTTGAATGGTGCGTTTTCACAGTTCTAGCTCACCTCCAATATTTAATGTCAATATATAACATGAAAAGCAACATTTTCATAGATTATTGTTGATGTCTGCGTACATATTTGAGAGAACAAGCATGACATATAGAAAAAATCAACACGCAACACTAACGATGATTTTCGAGTATCTGACGCTTAAAATCAATAACACAGAGATGTGTTTTCATCACACAAAACGGACTAATGCGGAACATCCCTAGATGAGCGATAGTTACACAGCCACAAAAATAGCTCGTGTGGTTTTATTGAAGCTGGATTTCAATATTTTCAACAGTAGGTTCCTCATGAAACAAGGAATCTGTACAAACGTTTACATGTTGAAAGGACGTTATTACGACTGCTGTGCATTTTTGTCTGTGTAATCTTGCTCATCTAGGGATGTTCCACATTAGGTCCGTTTTGTGTGATGCAAATACCTGTGTTATTGATTTAATGTCAAAGTATAAGAGAGCGTGAGAGTAAAGCGACGGTTTCCTCCTGAAAAATATTTTTCAACTTTGCAATATTTTCTGCAAAATGCAGTTTTTCAAAATATTACGAAATTCATCCAAATGAAGCAATTCACGGATATAGTTCCACTATATGTGATGTGTTTAAACGAGAATGCTTCCCGAATCAGCTGGGGAATGCATTTTCCTCGGTGGGCGGATTTTTTCCTGGGGTGGTACAAGCACGTGGCTGGTTTTCTTGTCAATGACTGGATGACGGTAATTTGGGCCTTAATGTAGACTGCGATTTGTTCCAGTTCAACCGAGTTGGCTAACGGTACACATTCACTTTCCAGTGAATTTCTGGCTGCAACCAAAACGCCACCACCTCGTGAATGATGACTGGTTAAATCGTTGCGGACACAACGAAAAAATGTGTAATCGGAAAAAAATTCGCTACTTTTGATATCTTCTCGTAGCCACGTTTCCCTGAAAACGAACACGTCATAGTCACAGCTGGATAACGCCAAACGAAGCTGACTAATTTTTGTGCGTAGCCCTCTCACGTTCTGGTATCAGATATCATGTGGTTTAAGGAATGTCGAGCGCTGGTAGACGTAACTGGCAGAGGCGGTGAATCGTTGCGGCCTGCTGGCTGAGACAATAAACGGAGCGGCCTGAAGTTCACCAATTACAATGGTGGAATCACATGAGATGTCAGGAAGTGAGCCGATCCTACTAGGAGTGTACTTGCTGAAGATGGTTGCCGGAAGACCTCTCTCCTGATTCTATACACAGGACGGACGGCTGATGAACGTAGACGTGAATGGCTCGACTGTGATGAGCGGATAAGGGTCTTCCTCACGGCTAGCGGCAAGTGTGTCAGTTCGTGATCGGTGTAAAGCGTGGCGAAGTCAGATGCCAAGTTTACAGTTTACACTGATTGCCATGTTGAAAAATCTATGCTTAGGCGAGCGGACTGTCAAGCGGAGGTGCATGACAAAGATGGGACAGTCGATACTCCAGGAGGAGTGACACACGTCGATTAGTTCATCGTATGGTGAGGTGCGACTAGTATTCAGCAGGTGGCAATTCGATTCGCCACAAACAACTGTTTCATTCCAGGTCATCCAAGAATTTCCTGGAGCATATGACTTAAGATATACACGCATGATCAATGGTCTCTAATAACTGTTTAAAAACGCGTTGTGTTGCCCTTGTGATCCATAGAAAAAGTGACATACCTTCAGACCGCATCGTGCTTTCGTGCTGTGCGGTTCTTTCTCTTTGCGGAAGGAAGTTTTATACTACCGAAGCTATTTTAATTTCAACGGTGCTTCTTAGCGCTATTTGTACCACTGATCCGTTACGATCTTTGCAAGGACCCGTGCCTTCGTTTTACGTTGGACCCGTTTGCGGAAGTAAAATTCCGACAAGCGGTGGTAATCCTGCAGGGACACCGTTCTGGGAAAAACTCTTAGAAGGTCACGTCTCCACGCTCAGCAATGAGTATTAACAAAACAAGAGGAGGGAGTCTGAATTTCCACTTCCTTCAAAAACAAGGTTTCAAGACCGTCCTGCCCAAGCGGAAAAATAGAAGGAAGCTGAGAATTCAGATATTCCTTCAACTCTAATATCGGAAATAATTTTCCAATCGAACTGAGCAATCAGTTCGATTTGATTAATGATGAATTAGCAAATCGAATCTACCTCAGCCCAGGTGATTGATTCATGCGAAAAGCAAAGGATTCCGCCAATTGTGGTATCTGTGCCGAGTTTCTGGCTTCCGAATGAAATTTTGAGTAACCTTCAGGGATCAAGGTTTCATTTCAGATTGCTAGGAAGGGGACTGCCGCGTTTGCCGGGATCCTTGACGATCGCAAACGTCTTCTACTATTTAACTGAGAAGCGCCATAAATTCTTCACATACGACGACAAAACTGAGCGATTGTTCAAAGTCGTCTTGAAGGTCTCCCAGTGATGACAAATCACTGGATGAGATTAATTGAAATTTCAATTACTTGGATTTTCACCAGTCCAAGTAATTAGATGAAAAGAAATCCCACTCTGGTACTTCCCAGAGGGCATTCTCAATTTTATTTAGTTCATTTTAACAAAAGTGAACTAAATAATATGAAAGTTTGGAAAAGGCCTGTATTATGTCTCATGTCCGTGTTACATGGAACATTTCCGCACCGTGCCGTAAGTGCCAAAAGTGGGGTCATGGAACCAAACATGTCACATGGATGCTAAATGATGATTTGTGGTGGAACCTCTCACGCCAAGGACGCATGTCCTGTGAGAGAAGATTCCAATAAATTTAATGCGCAAATTGTGGGGCAATCTAAATCCAATTTCTGGGAATGCCTTCACGCAAAAAGTTTTGAATTCCGTGCAAAATTGATGACGGAAATTCAATCGGATCCAGATCTGACGGGTACAAATTTTCAAACGCTCAAATTTCGAAACCGGTTACCGGTCGAGCAATTCATACCCACCACACACAAACAAATTTTGCTGCTCGTCAACGGGTAGCAAGCACTTCAGAAATTCCATTTCGAATGTACCCACGTATGCAAACATCGCTGCTGGTAGACAAAATTTCTCTTCAAAATGAGGTTTATACCCATGTCCCAACGGAAAACAACGGTCATTTGCCGATTCAGGTAGCATGACTGTTCCGACTTTGATTTTTTTATCGAACAATTGCATCACATGATTGATGCAATGTTCAAAGCAATACCATTCCTGAAGCTGTTCAGGTTGGTATAAGTACACACAAAAATTGTTATCGGACCCGTTTCAATGGATCCAAATAATGTGTGAAAGTTCTAAATTGGAATGCCCGCTCTCTAAAGGGTAAGGGAGATGAATTATCAATCCTTTCAGTTCATAATTGCATATTGCCATTATAACTGAAACGTATTTAAAACCAGGACTCTCCATATAAAGAGATCCAAACTATTTTATCTACAGAAATGATCGTCTTGACAGCGCCTGTGGTGGGGTCGCCATTGTCATTAATAGACGTATCAAACATAAATTATTTTCTTCGTTTGAAACCAAAGTTTTGAAACCTTGGGAGTTTCTGTTGAAACAAATTTTGACATTTTCCTTCATTGCAGCCTACGTGCTTTTCAATGCAATGGACAGCAAAAGAATTTGTTGAAAGCTGATCTTCAAATTCTGACTCGCAACAAATCAAAATTTTGTAATTGGAGACTTCAATGCCAAACACCGTTCATGGAATAATGCTCAGCAACTAATGGTAAAATTTTATTTGAAGATTGTTCTGCGGATATTATACTATCTAATATCGCAATGGACCAACTTGTTTTTCTTCCAGTCGAAATCCTTCTACAATTGATTTAATTAGTTTTAACGGATTCAAGTCAGCGTGTGTGGCCAATTGGTAACTCATGCCGACTTTGACTCTGATCATCTTCCTGTGACATTTGAAATCTCACAAGAAATATTTATAATCCAATCAGCTCTACTTTTAATTATCATAGAGCTGATTGGGATTATAAAACGTATATCGATAGGAATTTTGATGTTGATATTCCTCTCGATACCAAAAGTGATATTGATAATGCTCTCGTATCTTTGACAAATTTAATTGTCGAAGCCAGAGGCATTGCAATCTTGAAATGTGAAGAATCTAACTCCATTATTATTGACGACGATCTTCAGCTACTGATCCGTCTTAAAATGTGAGAAGAAGGCAATACAAAGAACTCGGATTCCGTTGAAAGTTATTTGAGATTTGCAAATGAAATTAAAAACGTTTCGTATTCTGAGAAATACCAACTTGAGAATAACTCGAAGGGATCCCAGTTCGAAACCCTTTTGAAATTAACAAAATTCTTAAAAACCTCAAAGCCAATTCCAGCGCTAAAGAGGGAAATAAATTTTATTAACAAGGCGAAAAGGCTCAAAAACTGTTTCAGTGTCTGAGTGCCCATAATTTTATGTCAGGTCTCACTAGTCCAATTGAGGATCAGGTTACACGGAGCTTGAAGACATTCTCAACCAAGATAATGTTTTTGACTTCGTTGGGAACTAATTTGGATGAAGTGAGATCTATTAATAGAAAATTTAAAATATGAAAGCCCGGGTGATGATGGTATTTTCTACATACTTATCAAAAAATTCCTGAGAGCCTCTTATCCTTTTGGTTAATTTATTTAACAATGTTTTCAATTGGCATACTTTCCAGATAAATGGAAAACGCCAAAGTTGTTCCAATTTTGAAGCCGGACAAAATCCAGCTGAGGCTTCTAGTTTCGCTCAATCAGTTTGCTTTCTTCAATAAGCAAACTGTTTGAAAAGATTATTTAGAATGATGGTTCATATTAATGACAATTCTATTTTTTCTGATGAGCAATTTTGCTGCCATGGGCATTCAACCACTCATCAGTTATTAAGAGTACGAACTTAATTCGGCTCAACAAATCTAAAGAGTTCGACTGGAGCGTCTTCTTGATATAGAAAGATTTGACAGTGTTTGGCATGAAGGTTTGATTGTAAAATTGATGAATTTTAATTTTCCTCTGTACATCATTAAACTGATACAAAATTATTTATCAGATTGTCACTGCAAATATCAGAATTCTAAATCTGATAGATTACCTGTAAGGGCTGATGTCCCCGCAGCATACATAGCCCATTTTGTATAACATTTTACTTCTGACTTACCTGATTTACCACCAGGGTGTCAAAAATCTTTGTTTGCAGATGACACGCCTTTCAGCCAAAGGGCGAAGCCTTCGTGTTTTCTCCACTTACTTGCAAAATGGAAAATTTCCCGAATGCTTCCAAAACTCAGCTTATAATTTTCCAATAAACCGAGAGCTTCTTATTTGAAACCTTCTAGCAGACATATTGTCACTATGAATGGGGTTCCAATTAATTGGTTCAGCGAATAAATATTTGACTTCTGCAGATCAAAATTAACTTTAAAATCACATTGAAGGCCTTCAAGCCAAATGTAACAAATATATTAGTGCCTATATCCACTTATAACAGAAAATCAAAACTTTGTCTTAAGAACAAACTTTTGATTTACAAACAAATTTTAGACCCGCATGTTGATGCTGTGCCAATATGGAAGTTGCTGCAATACCAGAAAGAAGGTACTCCAGAGGATTCAAAATTTTGAAAATGATTCTGAAGTTGTCCGTGGTATAGTACCAATGAACTTCATAGAATTTCTAATATTGAGACATTGCAACAAATGTCCAACAAAATAATTTCATTAGATAAAAAATCGTTGCAATCTTCTATTAACGATTAACTCTTTACCCTTAGTATAAAATAGGTTAAGTTTAGTTTAAGTAGAAAACATTGTAATTCCTACATGGTTCAATTCAACCAGAGGAAAAATTCTAACTGCTAGAGGCAATTGAAATGTATTAATAATAACTAAAAGCGTAAATAAAATAATGATAGTGTTAAGAAAACACGGAACACCTAGTCTAAGAGATGAATGCATGTAGATATAGCAAAAAAATAGCAATCCATATAATTGAATTGGAGGTTCCATTTTTTCCATTGCGGTAATACGGAAGGCAGGGATTACGAGTGGCTAATTTTCACGAAGTCCGTTAAACTATTTCGTTTCGCTGACGATTTTGATATTATGCGCTAGCTCTAAGAAAATGGAGAACGCCTTTAGACAAAGGGAACTGAATGGATTGGACTAATCATCAACATGTTGAAGACGAAGTACATGATAGAAAGAGCCTCAGAGAAGACAACAGAGTTTGTATCGGTAGTGACGTAATCGAGGTGGTTGAAGAATTTGTGTACCAGCAGATATATTCGAGACAGATCCTTTGACTCCACAAGACGATCCGATAGAATAAAATTGCCGACTATCTATCTGACTATCTACAAAGTAACCGGTAGTCCATTATGGAAACGAGAGCTAGGGACCAACGTGCATTTGGCGTTTTGAAAGGTAAGTGCTGCGTACCATTCATGGTGTGGTGCCGATGGAGGACGGTACGTAGAGGAGGCGAATGAATCATGTGTTGCATTAGATTTATGCTGCAGACTATTAATTGAATTGTGTTGTTGTAAGCCCACCTTAGCCTAGCGTTAAGGCGCGCGGCTACAAAGCAAGTCCATGCTGATAGTGGCTGGATTTGATTTCCGGTGTCGATCTGAGCAAAACATGAGCAAGAGCGTGTCTGGGACATCAACAAATTACGTAACGTTTAGTGGGGAGGGGGTTTAGAGAAGGTAATAACTCATACAAAATTGCAGATGCTTCATACAAAAAGTAGAGATATAGGGCGTAGGGGGACAAAATACTAATTTTTACCTTACGTAATTATTGAATCTTCCTCTTGGTGTTCTTGTTTTGAACTCTGGTTGCACTAGGTTGGTACTTATGCATCTACTGTACGCAGGCAAGAACGATCATGGTAACTAAGGTTCCTTAGATTTGAAAATGCAAAAACATACGAGCAATGTTGTCCTACACTCAGTGCAAAAAATTCTGCTCTTTGATTTTACTCCATCTAAACGGTTTTATAGTCTTAGATAAGTAAGGTCAACTAATAGAGGGATATTTGAATTTTCTAAACGATAGAATAACTGTAAATGCACGTGAGGGAGCACGCGCGCGAAAATACACTCCAGTGCAGTGCGCGCGCTCCTTGGCACTGGCGCATTTTGACAGTTCGAAATGACATTTAGTAAATTCAAATCCATTCCGTGCCGAAGTTCGAATGAGCCAGACGTGTTGCTGTGTCTCATCGCGGATTGTGTTCGTAGTGAAAAGACTATTGTGTGGTGCGCTCCTACCTACGGATCCAAGGCGATCGCCGTCGGCGAGTGAAGTAGCTGCTTCTGGCGACGCCAGTGAACCACACTCTCTAAAAGATTTTCAGCAAATGGTTTGCTGAAAACAACCATAATTCAGTGCTTGCGAAAGTCAGAAGTTGATCTGAATGTGCTGAAAATCAGTATACTGTTCCAATCTTGATTGCTCAGCAATTTCCACCGATCTATCTGTCAAACATAAAAACCGGCCATTTTAGTTCCATTGCAAAGTTGATAATCGTCGCTTTTTGTTGCTGTTCTTGAACATATAATTCCTTTTGTAGAACATGAGTCTTGTAAGTATTTTATATCTTATTTATTAAGTATAACATATGTAAGATAAGTTGAGAATATCCATGTGAATTCATATTAAATATTTTTCAGCCAGTGCAAGTCGTACAATGTTGGTGATCCTGACGAAAATTGGAATATTATTGTATTTTTAATGCTATATGATGCATATTATTTTGTTACATCAATGTCAGGCAATAAATCTCGTTATTAAAACTAAAAAAAAACAATCATATTTTGGAAAACAATTATGTGGGTCAAACACTATATGTCATCAATTTGATATATTTTGCTGAATAGTATCAGCATGATGTTGAACCTACTGGATTTTCAGCAAACTTCTAGAATTTGCTGATAATAATTGTCTTAAAATGATGTGTCTTTTGCTTTAAATAGCAATTGCTGATCATTCAGTCGGCAAAATTCAGCAAAATTTTGCTGAAATTCGGCGAAAAAAATTTGGTGTGCAGGTTATTGTTACTGCTGCTACCTACAGCAGCAGGGGCAGATAAGTAGAAACGTTTTTATTGTTATCCCATCTACTTGGCTCAGAATGGGACTGATAAAATAAATTAAATTAGTTTTTTAAGTTTTTTTTCTGATTGGCTATTAGTCTTAAGTTAGCATAAAATCATTCTTCCACCTTGCGGGGTGAGAATGAACAGATACTAAGGAATGTGCCTCAAAAGATGCAGGGCGCAATAGATTGTACCATGCGGCTTCGCCTGGGCCTTGGGTTGTTTACTTTCGGCAGAAAGTGAAGAGCCTAGATTTCCTGGGCATAAAACGAGATTTGACAGAAACAAACTACGCATCACCGCACCTACATACCAGGTGGCGAATGAAATTGCGAAAGACAGGGCGTACAATGTGGATATTTAGTTTATGTGCCCTCGCGGGAGGTCGAGATAGAAGGCGTAATCAACGCAGCGAGCTTGACTTGCAGGATGTGCTTGCAGGAAAGGTCGCCTAAAGAATGCTGCAATCAACGTGGATATTCTGGACTGCAAGGAATTGCATTCAGCAGCCACGGTAGATGGTAAAAGGTTTATTCAAATCAGGCGCGCTTCGTGACGTTCGCCGGTTCGATGCTTCCAAAATATGTCGATATAGAAAATATGTTGTTTCCGGTGCGTCTTTTTGTAAGGGTATTTAACTGTACCAACTACAAACAACTTGGTCACTTAGACAACAAACCACGTTGTGGCAAATGTTCAGAGGCATCGGAGGAGTCTGCCAACAACAAGCAACAAATGTGCTTATTGGTTTGAATTCCCATGATTTTAAGAATGCCGGTGTACAAAAGCACAAAAAGTGAAGCGCCTGTTGGTACAGCGCTAAGCAGTCGTTGCGGAAATGGTTAAGTCACAAGAACATCGCCACAGCCACTGCATCGACTGTTATTTCAGCCACCGTTCGTGGTGATTTCTATGATTCCATCTCCATTGATGAACCTTCCCCGGATCGCGCCGTAAGAGAACAAAAGTCATCAATAAAAGCTTGTCAAAATCTGAAGGTAATGGGGTTTATTTAAAATCTCAAGCACGTCCCTTACGCTTCTTTTGATCCTAGCTGCAAGGCATTCCGCCATTAGAGCAATCCGATGTTTCGAAGAAACATCCGGCTAGAGAATCAACGAAATAAAAAACAAATTCGCACTTCTAGAAAAAGTATTCCGTCCTTGCAAGCGAGGATTGATCTCCTTCAAGGACCTTGTGGACCGTTTTTTGAATTTGTTCAATATTCCGAATTCATTGAGGCCAATCATTGACCTCTTTATACCAACAGTAGAAAGTTATCTGAAGCAATTGACTGTTTCATGGCCCCTTCTTGCAGAAATTGTATCTTTCGATGGATAATATGGCCAATACCCAAGATACAATCACTGTGCTGCAGTGGAACTGTCATAGTCTGAAAAATAAATTAGACGTGATATGGAAATGCTAATATCATCTTCCAAACTTGGACGTACATGTTCATGATAGAATTAGAGGCGAAAGTATAGAATGGATAGTTCCGTTAGGATACGGCAGGCATGAAGAATGTTATTATAGAAGTCGATTTGAAAGCGAGCGGAGGGCAATATTTGTGATGGCACATATCACACGATCTTCCTTCTGCCAAGCTCCCGTATGAAGGGGGAGGGAATAATATCAGTGTGGAAGCTGATATATCTCCACTGGCAAAAGGAAGGTGGTTTGACTTGCTCATATGCCATCGCGTGCGGAAGGATTTGCTATCGACGAGTACTGTCTCCAAATTTCTAATATGACATCAGCATTTAGTCGAATAGGATTTTTATTGCACAGTTCTGTTTTCTCATTGCGTTCTCATTAGACGTGTTCAAATTTTTGATTCGCAATTCCGATTGCGATATATTTGCGCTCTGTGAAACATGGCTTTCTTCTGAAGATGAAATCAACTTCCACGATTTTAACATTATATGCCAAGATCGGGATGATCATTATGGTGGCGTTCTTTTGGGGATCAAAAAATGCTACTACTTCTACAGAATTCCCATTCCTACTGTTCCCGGCTTAGAAATCGTCGCATGCCAAGTAAATGTGAAGAATAAAGACCTTTGCATAGCTTCAGTGTACATTCCTCCAAATGCCTCTCTTAATCGTCGACATCTTTGGAGCGCAGTCTCCCTTTTATCATCCCCAGTGTTGATATTGGGAGATATGAACGCACATGGTATTGGATGGGGCGAAACGTATGACGATTATAGAGCGCCTATTTTCTATGATTTGTGTGACGATTTCAATTTGAATATTTTGAACACTGGTGAAGTAACTCGAATAGGACCAAATGGTCAACAAAGCCGTATTGATCTGTCTTTATGTTCAAATTCACTATCGTTAGATTGCACGTGGAAGGTTATCCAAGTTATCCCCATGGTAGTGATCATATGCCGATAGTCACCACAATTAAGAGTGGCTATCAACAATCTGAGCCAGTTAATGTTCCTTTCGATCTCACGAAGAACATTGACTGGCAAAAATTTGCATCGGCGGTAAATATTGGTATTAAATAAACTGATACTCTTCCACCTTTGGATGAATATCGATTCCTTAATGAGTTGATTCTAAAAAGCGCACTAGAAGCTCAGAAACGACGCGTTCCAAGTACATCTGTCATCAGAAGAACAGCCACTCCTGGATGGGATGATGAATGTACTAAGTTGTATTCTGAGAAATCTGATGCCTTCAAGGCCTTCCGTAAACACGGAAGGTCCGAGTTTTTTGAAGAGTATTTGAGGCTCGAAAGAAAATTCAAAAATCTTCTCAAGGCACAAAAACGTAGCTTCTGGCGACGTTTTGTCGAGGGACTATCACGAGAAACCTCAATGACAACACACTGGCCTTTGCGCACAAGGAACAATTGGCTTCAGTTTTCTTGGATATTAAGGGCGCTTTTGATTCAGTTTCCATAGAAGTACTGTCAGACAATCTACACAGTAATGGATTACCCGTTATTTTAAATAATTTCTTGTACAATTTGTTGTCAGAAAAACAAATGAACTTCACACTCGGCACACTGACAACTTCCAGAAATAGCTACATGGGCCTTCCCCAAGGATCATGTTTAAGTCCCTTGCTTTATAATTTCTATGTTAAAGATATTGACAATTGTTTGCAAGGACAATGCACGCTCAGACAACTTGCAGATGATGCCGTGGTCTCTCTAAGAGGTCCATGTGCAGATGTCTTGCAAGGACCATTGCAAAGTACCCTGGATAATCTGACTGTTTGGGCCAGACATTTGGGGATCGAGTTTTCACCGCAAAAAACTCAGTTGGTTGTGTTTACTAGGAAGCGGTACCCTGCTCAACTGAAACTAAAGCTGTTAAATGATGACATCAACCAATCTTTATCTTCTAAATACCTTGGGGTCGTGTTTGATTCCAAATGTACCTGAAAACTCCATTTTGAGTATTTGATAGAGAAATGCCGGAAAAGGGTCAATTTTCTACGTTCTATTTTCGGAACATGGTGGGGTGCTCACCCGGAAGACCTCATCAAACTCTATAAAACGACTATTTTCCTGTTTTAGAGTACGGCTCTTTCTGCTTCCTCTCAGCAGCTGATTGCCACCTGCCACCTGCCAAATTGGAACGAATTCAGTATCGTTGTTTGCGTATTGCCCTTGGTTGCATGCATTCAATGCATAACATGAGCCTGGAGGTGCTTGCTGGAGTCACTCCTTTAAAGCACCGTTACTGGGAGCTCTCACTTAGAATACTCATCAAATGTGGAACAAGTAACACACTTGTCTTAGATAACTTCGATAATATGCTTGAACTGGTTTATCGGTCAAGATTCCTAAGAGTTTATCTCAATTACATATCGTCAGATCTTTGTCTTCCATGTTATACTCCCCCTCGAGTTGACTTCACCAATGACAGTTTCTCAATTGAATACGATCTGTCCATGAAACACGCTATTCAAGGAATACCAGATCATCTTCGAAATCTTTCTATTCCCTTCATTTTTTCAGAAAAATATGAACATGTCAATTGCAACAACAGATATTTCACTGATGGTTCTCGCATTAACGGATCCACTGGCTTCGGTGTTTTCAATGTAACTTCAACCACCTTCCGAAAACTTCAGGAACCGTGTTCGGTTTATGTTGCTGAGCTGGCAGAAATTAACTTACTTTCTTACACACATAAGAGAGCAGATGCGTGTTTTGGTCGAAAGATCATTCAAGATTACCTTTGTTTGGGTCCCTTCTCGCGGTTCAATCTACGGCAATGAGAAGGCAGACTCGCTGTCAAAGGTGGGCGCACAGGAGGGTGAGGTTTATGATAGACAATACTCGAGCAACGAGTTTTTCCCATTAGTCCTTCAGAGTACTCTTCAAAGTTGGCAAAGAAATTGGACACACAACGAACTTGGACGGTGGCTGTTTTTCATTGTTCCAAAAGTTTCTGGGCGAGCGTGGTTCAGAGGTGAGGACTTAAGTCGAGGCTTCATTCGTGTGATGTCGAGACTTATGTCCAATCACTATTCACTAAACGCACATTTGTACAGAATAAACCTTGTCGATAGCAACTTATGTAGGTGCGGAGCGGGTTATGATGACATCGATCACGTAGTTTGGTTCTACTCGGAAAATGACGCCTCCAGAGAGCAATTATTGGATACCCTTGTGGCCCGAGGTAAACAACCCTTCAGGAAAGTTCAAGGTGTTTTGGGAAATCGTGATGAGGTCTATATGCAGGTCATTTATGGTACTCTTCGTTCTTCTGACATTAAAGTCTAATATTTAGTATTTTTTCTCTTTCTTAAAAGTTTTTTTAAGTATCTGCCTTTCTGTCCGTAGAGCTTCGTAGTTCTGGCCATCCGGAAGATGCTCTCAGTCGAACCATTCCTCAATCATGACGACACGTCACATTGTCCCTGACGCCAAATGACCGGATGAGCAGCTGAAATCTCCTGATCCCAAATCCTAAGCCCCGTCCATCCTTAACATTGTAAACTAACCTCGAGTCACCACGAGTACGCTGGCTTCTATCCCTCTCTTACTAACTGTACAATAAAATGATATTGATTGTATATATCACAAAGAACCATGGCTCCGTAAAGTATTATACACGCCTGAGCCTACCAAATAAACGAACTTGAAAAAAAAAATTCAAATATCCCTCTATTAGTTGAACTTACTTAGTTAAGACTATAAAATCGTTTAGATGGAGTAAAATCAAAGAGCAGATTTTTTTGCACTGAGTGTAGGACAACACTGCATACGAGCATTAGGGTGGCTCAAAAAACACTTTTTCAAATTTTTTGATGGGCTGCCCTCTTATTCGGTTCTATTTGATGCACTGATGCTCTGGACAAAATTTCAGCCAAATCGGTCAATGTTTGGGCGGTGCTAAACTCGTTGGAAGTTTATATGGAAAAATGTATGCAGAAACATCCAAAAACAGTGACTTGCAGTTGGACGGCACAATTTACAATCAAGAATAATGATACTCATTCAGTTCTTGTAGAATTAAATACAGAATGTTATGCTGAAAACCGCGAAAAGATTAGAGTTTATTAGGCAAAGATATTAGCATTTCACTGGAGTGTTGTAGGGGTGAATTTATTTCTTTTCAAAGGTAAATAAAAAACAAAATTTGCTCAAACCCCACTTCAGAGAAATGCTAATAACTTTGCCGGGCAAACTCTAATCTTCTCGCGGTTTTCTGCATAACATTCAGTATTAAATTCTTCAAGATCTGAATGAGTATCATAGTTCTTCTTCGTAAGTTGTTCCGTCCAACTCCAAATCACTGTTTTTGGATGTTTCTGCATACATTTTTCCATATAAACTTCCAATGAGTTTAGCGCCGCCCAAACATTGACCAATTTGGCTGAAATTTTGTCCAGAGCATCAGGGCATCAAATAGAACCGAATAAGAGGGCGGCCCATAAAAAAAAATGAAAAAAGTTTTTCCCATACTAATTTGAGCCACCCTAACGAGCATGCTTGTTTTCTATCTGTTAGATGCCCACGTGTTCCATCACTAGCCGAAAAATATGTAACATGCTGTCGCTTGGATTTGTTTTCTTAGGATACAAGTTGTTATGTTAGGTCAGTGCTCTTGAACACTAGCTTGACCAGTGTGCTGTGTTCAGAACGTTTTGACACGAAAACGCGTTCTCGTGTTCAGAATGCATTTCTTCATTTCTGCAGTAACAAAACGATGGGAAGTAGCTGAGTTATTGAAGAACAGCGAAAGGTGCTCAAATTATGGAACACTCGTGTGTTTGAGCTCGAGATTTAGGATGCTATCGAAGCCTGGGGGGGCCTTAATGTTTTTGATGATTTTTGATATGTCTCAATTCACCAGCTGTGATCTACAACTCCCCCGATAAGTCGCTTGGAGTCAGATTGATGTTGTTCGCAAGCTCGCTGACGGCTGCTTCGTGTGGACTGATGATGTTCTGTCCAAGATTGTGTGAGCTGACGAAATGGTCCTATTTCGGCTGCCTTCTCTGCAGGAGTTAATCAAGCGATCCTTAGAGTCTTTGTGGTGATGGAATGAGTCGAGGCTTGAATTTTAAAATATTGGTTAGGGAAGATCCATTAATCACGTAATGCAAAAATTGGCCATTTTCAACCCACCTCCCCCTATGTCACACCATTTGTATGAATCGTTACATTTTTTTGTATGAATTGTCACACTCCGGGCAACCCCCTTCCCCTTCCAAGCGTTACGTAATTTATGGATGCTCCCTTAGATTCTAGAACGGCTTGGCACAGTCTGGGAGAGCACGGATCCTTTTGGAAAAACCACTATTTCTGAGGTAAACCATTCTGGCCTGGATAATTTTGGTCATGCGATTGGACCGGCTCCGCAAGCACCCCAAACTGCTTGCCAATGACATTTCGCAGACGGCCCAAATCTTTGGTGAGTGTATCAAGGGTTAGGGTGTCGTTACCTGCCGGGCCTTTAAATGTTGTGTCCCACTTTTAGGTGGATTAATCACAAAACAGATTCATCCAAAAAATCAAGAAATATTGAATGGAATCACTTTGCTGAACAACCTATGAGTCTAAAATGCTTCTTTATTCGCCAACATAATTTCAATCACGGCTTGGCCTTTCTCGTACACCAAGGTGTATCGAAAAGGCTATATATTAACTTCCAAGACGATTTTGTGATAGAAGGCCAGGAAACCCATAGTGTTATATACCAATCGACTCAGCTCGACGAATTGAGATGATGTCTGTCTGTATGTGCGCAAAATAAAACTCACTCATCTTTTAGGCACTTATCTTGATCCGATTTGTTTGCAACAAGTTGCATTCGACGGAGAATCCTGTCCCATTGTTTCCTGTTGAAAATTGGCCAGATCAGACTATGGGATCAAAAATACGATTTCTATACAAAAAAGAACACGCTTAGAAAATCTCACTCAAGTATTTTTATAATATTTAATGCACGAGAAAGGTACAAACACAACTAGGTGGATGAATCAGGTTTTTTTTTTAAGGAAACTGTGTGCAACGGTCATACAGTTGCCTATTTCACCCCACATAGCCAATTTATCCTGTCTCTAATAGTGCCTCAGTACGTATTGCACTAATTTGATCCGGAAAGGGACTTGCTCAACAACTCTAACGACACACATATGGGAAAAGTTGTTTGGGTGCAACTTGTTCTTACCCTTGTTGTTGAATGCACACTATTTCTATTTAGTCAATGTTCCTCGTCGTACTTATTTTCAATTGGTAAGAAAATTACACGTGTTTTAATGAACGCAAACAATTCGATAGAATTGTAATGATGTGTATTGTTCCAGCAGGGAATGAGTAATATGAAAGTGGAAATGATGCGAAAAGTTAAATTCGGATGACTTGGTTTTGAAACTTGGTTTTTGGTTTTCGACTTTTAAAATCCTACCAAGTAATACATGCGGAGACCATAAATAAAAATCATTATCTAACTCGTAGAAATGATCTATACATATACCTCCAACGTGGAAGAGTGTTGATAAGCAATGAATGCTCAGTTGAACAATGAAATGTGAGCAAAATCGTTTAAAGAAAACTTTAAACCTATTTAAGGAATGTCGAATCGATTTCAGGCGAAATTGCGATCCGTGCTCCAATGAAATCGATAAATATCGTTGTACATCGCCAACATGGTGTCATGAGTGTTCATTATGGTCCAACTATTTGCAATGAAATTCGTCCTTCCAGTTACCATGCAAACATCAGCGGAGAGCACACAGCCAGAAGAGACCGTTGGCGTTGGTACTGGACGACTCGTAACTAAACGAGTATCGACGAGCCGAGCGGACGGTCGCGTGCAATAATGTGGCAACAACCGTATCGGGATTGATAGTTCTCATGTTCGACCATATATAAACACTCATGCCTCCGGTTACCGGTATCGGGTAGTAAATGAATGCGTTCTGTGGTAAGATAATTAAATTTTCAAGGTGACCGAAATTTTATTCCATACCCCGATACCAGATTCGCGTGAGTGGCATTTCACAGCTGATATGGGGTTTGTTGGTCGGTCGCCTATTCTCGCGTAGCGGAATAAATGGGTCCAGGCTTGAAACTATTTGCCTCGTCAATGAGCTGTCTAAACATAGTTACTGGTTGATTGTGCAGTTGCGGTACAATTCGAACGTACATTTCACGCGGTGATGGGTGTCCCCCAAAGCTTGTCGGAATCCTATGCAGCGCTGAAATCCTTTCAGTGTGATGGCATGTGCACTGAACAGAGGGTGCATAATAGTTCGCGTGTGGCTGAATGGATATTTTCATCTAGGTATCTGGCATTAACTGTATAATTGATCAATTAATGATTATTTATGATATAGAAGATGAGGTCTATTAAACATTCTGTGCTGGAATTTGTCGTTGGATTTTAAGTATAACAAAGCATTTTGTACACAATTTTTAGAGAGCTTGATCTACAAAAGAACCATTCAACCATTAACTAAACCGGTCTACCCTTACATGGATAAAGCAATCTAATGATACTTCCGATTAATAATGTATATAATGTAGTCTAGTATAAATAAGGAAAATCTGATGGGGTACTTATAACGTACTTATAAATAGCTTATGTTATTCGATGGTTATGCTAACCCAACTAACTCCTCAAGTGCCTCATCGCTTGAAGCACTTACTCACATCTTACATAAGTCGATTTCGAATTTATCAAACTTAGGTATGATAACTTAAAATATGACAAATTGCGCAAATCAGACGAATTAAAAAAAATCTTTTTAATAAATATTTATAACTAGCAGACCCGATGAACTTCGTTTCCCCTACAATTGATTGAAATTTCTCTGATTAGATCTCGAGTTATGAAGAAATTGGTGTTTCATTTGTATGGGAGCCCCCCTTTCCAAAGCGGGGAGGGGTCTCGAACCATCTTAAGAACCTTCCCCGGCCCAAGAAACTTCTGCATACAAACTTTCACGCCGATCGGTTCAGTAGTTTCCGAGTCCATAAGGGTCAGACAGACAGAAATTCATTTTTATGTTATCTTTTTATTTTATTTTATAAATTTATCTTGAATTTTTCGTTTTCTTTGAAAGTCAACTAAGCCTTGGTGAGATAAATCAATTCAACCATAGCTTCTGCATGTAAGTATCAGCAATGCCTACAGTTGCCACCAATACAAGTTTCGTCTTGATGAAGCAAACGGCTTCAGATTGAAGCTGTTTACCACATATGAAACCAGACGGAACGAACCTCCTTCATACCTAGGAAAGGTGAGGTGGGAAACAAAGGTAAGGAAACTGGTTCACAAGCAAACCCACTACTGAATTGGCCGATATCATATGTAGTTTCTTACTCAACTTGAACTACTTTCCGAGCTACTTCCCAGCCTGCCAAATGGTATCGCTTTCCTATCAGAAATGGAAATGATGGCATTTTCAAAAACCCACTATAATCGTTACTAACCCTATGCACTTGGATCGAACTAAAAGTGAACGACCTTTTGCTGCCTTAAACATAAATTGACCGTGAGACTTGTGGTTTTCGATCTTGTTTTAAGGAGGCGGATAAGTGCCTCAATTTACCGTGGACGATAACTTTATGAGCTGACGACATCAATCATAAGAAGTCGTAAACATCAACTCGTTTACCTGGTTCATTTTTTATTGTTCCTTTATTTAGTAGATTCAAGATAGTTGGTTTGTGTTATAAATAACGTTAATTTTATTTCGGCTCTCAACAACAGGTTAATTTCATGTTCAAATAGTCATTTACTCATATCACGGACAAACATATAAGCCCCTTCAACGACCAATAGACAATGTCTATGTAAAAATCGGTTTACGATCTCACATGCATAGATAATGGAGTTGCTTTCCAACCTAAATGTGAAAAGTCCGAGAACTCTATACTTTTCAATTGTTAAAATAGCGGCAGCACCCACGTCCTTACGGTCCATCTGGAATAAAGAGGTAATGTCGTTGCAGTAATTCCCCCACTGCAAACCGAGAACACCTCTGAACTTGCCACGAATTCGTGCGAAATTTGATTCGAATTTGAGGGTCTTGATTAATGAGTGTGCTAGGAAAGAAATGATTATATATTCCTTAAGGGTATGCGATAACACACTTTTTCCTAACGAAACGAAACGAAACGAAATTTAGAATGTCTATGTTGATTCGGATCGAAACGAAACGAAATATAGATTTACTTTCGAGAGTTCGGAACGATACGAAATCAAGGTTCATTTGATTCGAAATTTTTCGAAACGAAACGAAATTTCAATTTTTTTTCCGCGGAATTTTTATTGAATTGGTTTTACATGTACGCAATTCTGATTTCACTTTTTCGAGGTCAAATAACTGTTTTGCGACCAGAAGAGTTATAATAACAGAAGAGGCAGTCCGCATTTCCGCAAATCACCGCATTTTCGCCGCACATACCATTGACGACAAGGCAATACCCCAGAATTTGTGTCGCTTTCAAAGGAATTCATCGTGGAGCGTGTGCTCCGCGAATATGATCAGTTTAATATCAGTTTTATACAAGTAAGTATAAAAAAATATAGAAATTGTGTGATTTTTCATATACACACTTAAATTATAATACCGAACTCGGTTGCATTTCCTACCGAACCAGATCGGTTAAGGTCACTCCTGACAGAATCCAAGTTCCAAAGTTCTCGCGTTTTCGGGGGCACACCACTCGATTCGGAAGCAACGCACAACTGTCATTTTTATTTTTTCATGCATACTGCGACGCAGCAAAGCTGAATCAAGAAAAATGACAGTTGTCCGCCGCATCCGTACCGAGTAGTGTGCCCCCGAAAACGCAAGCACTTTGAAACTTGGATTCTGTCAGGAGTGACCTTAAAAGCGATGAACCGATTAGTCGTTCGTTTTCTTCAAAATATTTTGAATAAAAAACGAACATTCGGTATATGAAATATCTTTTGACAAATGAGAACAAAATTTAAACCAAAAAATACGGTTAAGCCTGAATGTTTACAAGTTCGGTACCTGACAACAGAAATTACTCGGTAAAACAAACCGAGCATCGCTTTAAGTTATTCAAACGTCATTCAAACGACTTCGTGTTGGAAACCAACCAAATAAATGGGGGAGGTTCTTTCATTAGTGCTGCCACCTGGAAAAGTTTAGAGAAAAAGTAGAACCATGGGAATTTGACATGGCATGATATAGAAAATTAGAATCAAAATGTCTTCACAACGTTATAGATTTTTTTTGTCAAATAATTTTTAGTTTTTGGGGTTAGAAATTCAACAATCTTAAGCATTAACTGCTTATTCGAAAAAAATATAAAAATCGACATATCATATCTATTTTGTGTGCTTTCAAAATTCTAACCCCGTAAACCATTTTTTTTTTAGAAAAGTCCTTAATTTTTGTTTTATAACAAAAATATACTTCATTTCCTATACCACACTGTGTGAAATTTCAATGATTCTACTTTTTCTCTCAGGAGCATAGTCCCTGCTTGACCTGCTCCAAGGGCTTGACGATCCCTCCCCAGGCCATCTGCGAGTTGTGGCGCCTGCCTAGGATGTGGTGGGGTTTGACAGTGGGCCCTGTTAAACCTCTATAAAAAGCTGCGTGTATCCGCAAGTAGGCTCCGCCAAAGCGACCGTGTGCCGCTCAAAGCGCACAAGCCCAAGTCCTGGTGTTAGGTGGGACGCTAAACAGCCCTGACACGACGGCCCTCCGACGAGACAGGAGGTTTGCGCAGGCCCAATAAGCCGCCTTTAAAATCAACTATTACGAACGACATAGAAGATAATACGACTCGATACAATCGGCAACGACCTAGGCGACGAATAAAGGATCACGATTGGAAGCTTGGAACATGGAACTGCAAGTCGCTAGGCTTCGCAGGTTGCGACAGGATAATCTACGATGAATTACATCCCCGCAACTTCGATGTCGTAGCGCTGCAGGAAATCTGCTGGACAGGACAGAAAGTGTGGAAAAGCGGGCATCGAGCAGCTACCTTCTACCAAAGCTGTGGCACCACCAACGAGCTGGGAACCGGCTTCATACCGTATCGAACGACAACGGCCAACGATGCATAAACTTTGCAGCCTCCCGCGGAATGGTAGTTCGAAGCACTTTCTTCCCCCGCAAGAATATCCACAAGGCCACAAGGAAATCACCTAATCAAGTAACGGAAAACCAAATCGACCACGTTCTAATCGACGGTAAATTCTTCTCCGACATCACGAACGTACGCACTTACCGCAGTGCGAATATTGAATCCGACCACTACCTCGTCGCAGTATGTCTGCGCTCAAAACTCTCGACGGTGATCAACACGCGTCGGAGTCGTCCGCCGCGGCTTAACAATGGGCGGCTACAAGACGGTAGACTAGCCCAAGACTACGCGCAGCAGCTGGAAGTGGCACTCACAACGGAAGAGCAGCTAGGCGCAGCATCTCTTGAAGATGGTTGGAGAGTAATTCGATCAGATATTGGGAGAACCGCAGCAGCTGCAGTAGGCACGGTGGCTCCGGATCAGAGAGAAACGACTGGTATGACGGCGAATGTGAGCAGTTAGTTGAGGAGAAGAATGCAGCATGGGCGAGATTGCTGCAACACCGCACGAGGGCGAACGAGGCACGATACAAACGGGCGCGGAACAGACAAAACTCGATTTTCCGGAGGAAAAAGCGCCAGCAGGAAGATCGAGATCGTGAAGAGACGGAGGAATTGTACCGCGCTAATAACGCACGAAAGTTCTATGAGAAGTTGAACCGTTCACGTAAGGGCCACGTGCCACAGCCCGATATGTGTAAGGACATAAACGGGAACCATCTTACAAACGAGCGTGATGTGATCCAAAGGTGGCGGCAGCACTACGAAGAGCACCTGAATGACGATATGGCAGACAACGGTGGCGGTATGGTAATAAACCATTAGTGAAAAACTGCAGGCATCACCCCCCTCTGCTTGTTAATTTGAACAGTTGGTCCCAATTTCAATTTAACGACACATCCGACAGCATTTTCTACAATTTCCGCAAAGCCGATTTCGAAAGAATGAATGCTTTTCTTCGCGATGTAGATTGGACAGAAATTCTCCTCGATAACGATGTCAATCATGCTGCATCTTTGATGTCCAACATCCTACTCTACGCCATCGAACAGTTTGCGTTGCGTTGCGTTGCGTTGCGTTGTAACAGAGTATTTCGTAGATTGCATACTGATAGCTGTCATGTATTTTCTTTAACTTTCTTACTCCAACTGCTTATGGATTACTATTTGGGATTTAATAGCAACCCAATTGGGGGTCAAAAATGATAAAGCATGAAAGCTACCATTGCCGGCCACGCCCATCTTCTCTGTTACTAAGGAAGGGAAGGAAATGATGATATGACATCTACTTAACGAGAGGCCAGCGACTCACCGACGCCCTCATAGATGTCAAGGAGTTGGATGGTTGGTAGGGAATATAGTTTAGGAATATCATCATAAGCAAATGATATAATGCGTTTAAACAGACGTTGGGAGTGACCATGCTAAGAAATTTTTGTCACTCCATTGTTAATTGTCCTGGGATGGGGCGAAGCTATTAAACTTGCCCTGGCTACCCAAGTAGCACACATGTCCCACATAGATTACTGCAACGGATATGCGACTAGAATTGGTCAATATCAAGTTGCTGCAACCATTTTAGTCTGACTTGTGCTGCTCGGGTAATTAGCCTAGGTTTAAGCGCCATTGTTCGCTCTCTGAAACGAGAAAGAATATAAAATATATTAATTTCCCTTCCCCTTATGCGATCCCAATTGAAATTATGTACTCATATTAATATATGCCCTTAGTAATAAGCGAAAACCAATATGTAACTTTACAATAACAGAAAATTTACTTACTCTAATTCGAGAGGAATAATATCTTTAACCGTAAGCATGCCGACACGATGGTATGCTACTGGTTGATGTTCTGAAAATTCTTTGGAACTTTCCTGAGGCTTCCTCTTTTTTTTCAGAATTTCATCAAGAATAATTCTTTTGAAACTCTTTGAAAAACTGTTCAGAATTTCTCGAAAAAGTTTTTGGATTTTCTTGTGAAATATTTAGGAATTCCTCCATAATTTCTTTGCATTTTCCTGGAAATTCTTTGGGTTTTTCTTGATAAATTCTTCAACATTTCCTCGGAAACTTCTTCGGAATTTCCTCTGGAAATTCTTCGAAACTTTCCTGATTTTTTTGCATTTTCTCGGGAAATTCTTTTCTAAATTTCTGGAGAAAATTTTTGGAGTTTCCTCGGAATATGGGAATTTTCAGATTTTACTATGCAAGTTTTCGTCGGGAAATTCTTTGGAATTACCACGGGAATTGTTTTGGAATTTCCACGGAAAATTCTTTGGAGATTTCACGGAGAATTCTTTGGTCTTCGCAATTTCCTCAGCAAATTCTTTGGAATTTCCTCGACAAAATCTCATGTTTTTCGAAGAATTTCTCGAGAAAATTCTCCGGAATTTCCTCGGGAAATTCCCAGGATTTGCCGCGGAGAAATATTCAGGAATTCCCCCGGGATTTTTTCAGAATTTCCTCGGAACATTTTTCGGAACATTTATCGGAATTTCTTCGGAAAATTCACGGGATATTTTTTCGGATTTCCTCGAAAATTTTTTTGAGATTTTCACGGGAAATACTTTGAAATTTTTCTCCAAAATTTCCTCGGGAAGTTTTTCGGATTTTCCTCGGAGAAATTTTTCGGAATTCCTTTGGGATTTTTTTTGGATTTTCCTCGGAATGTTTTTCTGAATTCCTTCGGGAAATTCTTTGAAATGCCCTCGGAAAATTTTGAGGAATTTCCTCGGGAAATTCTTCTGTTTTTCGAAGTATTTCCCGAGAATAATCTTCAGAAGATTCTAGGCAAATTGCTCGAATTTTCCTCAAGAAATTCTTCGGATTTTCGTCAAGAAGTTCTTCGGAATTTTTTCGGAAAATTCTGCGAAATTTCCCCGAAAAATCCCCCTTATCGAATTCACTATAATTTTTTTACCGTAGATTTTCCACAAAACAATTGGATACGCATGGAATATATTTTAAATGTGTATTAAACGAATGATGCGTTAGACAATAATTGGAACGTGCTTACCAATTTCGTATGCCCATTAATTGAATACAAAGTAGCTTCTATCTTCATCATGATCCTTCCGGGTGGACCGAGGATATCTTAGCGCCTTCAATCATCTGCGAGACACCTTCTCTCTTCTCCCCAGCATATCCACCGGAACTGTAGTCGCGCACTCTACTGCTCGGCTTTTCCTCCGGATGAATACACGAAAAACAGCTAAAAGGATATAGGATGAACTTTGCATCTATTTCTGCATCTGCACTTATTAATCGAAAAATCTAAACTCTTATGGTCTTTTTGTAAGGTTATCGAAAAATCAAATTGAAAATTTCCGGACGTCAAAAAAACACAACCCTACTCTACGCCATCGAACAGTTTGTGCCGAAAGTAACTCGTCGCGAACCTGTCAAGCCGGAATGGTCGAATCCACAACTTAAGCGTCTAAAACGCTTCAAAAGGGCTGCTCTGAGAAGACACAGTAAACACCGCACTGATGCAACTAGAATTGCTTATGCTGAGGCCAATCAACAATATTCTAGGCTCAACGAGCATCTGTTCGCCATCCATCAAGCTCAAATTCAAAGCCGTCTCAAGTCGGATCCACGAGGTTTCTGGCAATACGTAAATAATCAACGACACCAGTCTGGTCTGCCGTCCTCAATGACTAACGGCAATGCAGAAGTTAGTACTGTGAAGGATATCGCCGAATTGTTCCGCCCCCAGTTCAGCAGCGTTTTCTCTGACGAAAAGCTTAGCGCTCATGACATCGCAGCCACCACAAACAACGTTCCTCAACTTTCTTTCGCAATCTCGCAATTGACTGTTTCATCCGACATGGTCTCACGCGCACTGAAAAAACTGAAAAGTTCAGTAGGTTGTGGCCCAGATTGCATTCCATCGATTCTGCTCAAGAAGTGTTCGTCATCCTTAGCGCTACCACTAGCCGCAATTTTCAACGCCTCGCTATCTACTGGTACGTTCCCGTCGAGTTGGAAGAATTCATATGTATTTCCCGTGCATAAGAAAGCATGTAAACGAAATGTCGTCAACTATCGAGGTATAGCTGCTTTGAGTGCGATTTCCAAATTATTTGAGTTGATCGTACTTGATAAGCTTGTGCATACATGCGCTCATTATGTATCCACAAACCAACATGGATTCATCGCCAAACGCTCTACCAGCACTAATCTAGCAATGTTTACATCATTCGTCACCAGCCAAATGGAGAAAGGTTACCAAGTTGATGCTGTCTACACAGACTTGTCTGCAGCTTTCGACAAAATGAACCACGGTATTGCGCTTGCTAAATTTGAAAAACTAGGCTTAAGTACCATTATACTCAAGTGGCTTCGATCCTACTTGACCGATCGCAAAATGGCTGTCAAAATCGGGGATCATGTTTCGTCGCCGTTTTCCGTTAGCTCAGGCGTCCCACAAGGTAGCCATCTCGGACCGTTTTTATTTGTACTTTATATGAACGATGTTAATTTTATCCTAAGCTGCTTAACTCTATCGTACGCTGACGACTTAATACTTTTTTATGTCATAAGATGCCCAAGCGATGCTACGTTTCTGCAGCGGCAACTCGAGGTTTTTGCAGCCTGGTGTCAGCTTAATCGGATGGTACTCAATGTCTCTAAGTGCTCCGTTGTTTCGTTCGGACGGAAGCATGTTCTATATCAACATGAATACTTGTTGTATAATAGTATCATCAAACGTGAAACGACCGTGAAGGATTTAGGCATTATGTTAGACTGCAAATTGACTTTTAAACATCATATATCGTATGTTGTGTCCAAAGCCTCATCACAATTAGGGTTTATCTTTCGCTTTGCTAAACAATTTAGAGATGTTTATTGCTTAAAAGCACTGTATTGCTCATTAGTCCGTCCTATATTAGAATATTCTTCAACAGTCTGGGCACCATACTATCAGAATGATACTCAACGAATCGAATCAATTCAGCGCAAGTTCATCCGCTTTGCTCTCCGTTTCCTTAATTGGCGAGATTCCTATAATTTACCAAGATATGAGAACCGATGCATGCTTATAAACTTGGAAACGCTTCATGCTAGACGAAACGTTGCAAAAGCCTGTTTTATAGGATATTTGCTTCAAGGCCATACTGCTGGCCTGATCTGCTTGAAAAGTAGTGAAGTAGTGAAGTAAACACGCGAAATCGTAATCTTCGCTCGCATTCATTTTTGTATAATCGTGCTTCTAGAACTAACTACGGAATCAATAAGCCCATCAAAAGCATGTGTCGCGTGTTTAATAGGTGTTACAATGTATTTGATTTTCATGTTCCTCGTATAACTAATAAGAATAGATTTAAGAGTATTTTGTGTTAGATATAGTGCATTCAATTTTTTGTTTGTATACCGTATAGTATGTCATTGGGGTGCGTATGTTTCACCTGTTGGCAGTTGCTGCTAAATAAATAAATAAATAAATAAACCTAGGAGCACGCGCGCAGGACATGCGACTTCCGGCTCCGAATCTCCAGGAAATTCAGGAGGAGATCGGCCGGCTGAAAAACAACAAAGCCCCTGGCGTTGACCAACTACCAGGAGAGCTGTTTAAACACGGTGGTGAGGCACTGGCTAGAGCGCTGCACTGGGTGATTACCAAGGTTTGGGAGGATGAGGTTCTGCCGCAGGAGTGGATGGAAGGTGTCGTGTGTCCCATCTACAAAAAGGGCGATAAGCTGGATTGTGGCAACTACCGCGCAATCACATTGCTGAACGCCACTCACAAGGTACTCTCCCAAATTTTATGCCGCCGACTAACACCAATTGCGAGAGAGTTCGTGGGGCAGTACCAGGCGGGATTTATGGGTGAACGCTCTACCACAGACCAGGTGTTCGCCATACGTCAGGTATTGCAGAAATGCCGCGAATACAACGTGCCCACATATCATCTATTTATCGACTTCAAAGCCGCATATGATACAATCGATCGGGACCAGCTATGGCAGCTAATGCACGAAAACGGATTTCCGGATAAACTGATACGGTTGATCAAGGCGACGATGGATCGGGTGATGTGCGTAGTTCGAGTTTCAGGGGCATTCTCGAGTCCCTTCGAAACGCGTAGAGGGTTACGGAATGGTCTCTCGTGTCTGCTATTCAACATCGCTTTGGAGGGAGTAATACGAAGGGCAGGGATTGACACGAATGGTACGATTTTCACGAAGTCCGTCCAGTTATTTGGTTCCGCCGACGACATTGATATCATGACATGTAACTTTGAGAGGATGGAGGAAGCCTAAATCAGACTGAAAAGCGAAGCTAAACGGATTGGCTTAGTCATCAACACGTCGAAGACGAAGTACATGATAGGAAGAGGCTCAAGAGAGGTCAATGTAAGCCACCCACCACGAGTTTCTATCGGTGGTGACGAAATCGAGGTGGTTGAAGAATTCGTGTACTTGGGCTCACTGGTGACCGCCGATAACGATACCAGCAGAGAAATTCGGAGGCGCATAGTAGCTGGAAATCGTACGTATTTTGGACTCCGTAAGACGCTCCGTTCGAATAGAGTTCGCCGCCGTACCAAACTGACTATCTACAAAACGCTTATAAGACCGGTAGTTCTCTACGGACACGAGACCTGGACGATGCTCGTGGAGGACCAACGCGCGCTGGGATTTTTTGAAAGGAAAGTGTTGCGTACCATCTATGGCGGGGTGCAGATGGCAGACGGTACGTGGAGGAGGCGAATGAACCACGAGTTGCATCAGCTGTTGGGAGAACCATCCATTGCGAAAATCGGAAGACTGCGGTGGGCCGGGCACGTAGCCAGAATGTCGGACAGTAATCCGGTGAAAATGGTTCTCGACAACGATCCGACGGGAACAAGAAGGCGAGGTGCACAGCGGGCAAGGTGGATCGATCAGGTGGAGGACGATTTGCGGACCCTCCGCAGACTGCGTGGTTGGCGAAGTTCAGCCTTGGACCGAGCTGAATGGAGAAGACTTTTTTGTGCAGCACAGGCCACTCCGGCCTTATCCTGATAATAAAGTATGTATCTTTAAATATGGTCGAGCGTATATACCTTTATATGTGGTCGAGCGTATATACCTTTATATGTGGTGTTGTTGAAACTAGATATAGACTAAGTTAATTATTGTAAATAGTAGCAAGTAAAAAAAGGGGACGTGCGAATGCAAAATGGTAACTTGGCTTAGAATACCTCGCAGTTAGTGCTTAATAGCAACCTCATTACCAAATGCCAAATGTGAACAAGTCAAATTGGAACTGCTTTTGACGGTTCGATTGGAAACAAGATGGCGTCTTTGCCGATCTCTTATTCTAGTATTTCTAGTGCTTAATGAACACTAAGCTACTAGTCGGGAATGTCCCGGTGAGGGATGTAAAGCCAATGAAGAAGAAGATGTACAAATAAGTATAAATGTACTAAGGTATTAATGGAAATGAAAAGGCGCTGTAGTACATAGATTTCAGCTCAGTGATGCCTAATGGGTGAAATAGCTTAAATAATGGATGACGAAAAAGAAGACCGCCTGTTGAATTCACACTAAGCTCGTTCAAAATCGGGCAAACGTCAGGCCAACCTTTGATTTTTTTTAATTCTAAAAATATTTAAAGGTGTCAAAAAATGCGGGTTTTTGAGAAAGTTGACCATAAATAAAATATAGAATCGATTAAGGTAATATTTTTTGACGGGATTATCATTACAATAGACATTTTGCCTAACCTGCTCTCCAAAGAGCTCGACGGTCGAGGTTGGTTTGGTTGACGATAAATTCGGAACAAACGCATCGAAATTCGCTGGATGTCGCACTGTACACTGGTTGTTTGATTGAGCGATAGAGAGTTTCTTCATCTCTCAGACCTTCTGCTCTGCTCTGCTCCTTATTTACGTCTACTACTTCAGGCTGCTTATTAAAACTATTTGCTATCTAGTCCTTTATGCTGACGATTAGTCTAATCATAGCTGCTTCAGGTATTTTCATCTATTCTTAACACAGTCATTATAGCAAATAAATCTCCATGCGAAACCACGATTGGTGTCACATCCGAGAATGTACTAATCGCGATTGATAGACGATGTAATCTCTCCAAGTGGTGGTTGCTCATACGTGGTAGAATCGTGCAACTTTTGCATAACCCTATGTTCCAATATAAACTGCGTGGTGATAATGAGACCATTCTTCACATTGTGAACAGAACCCCTTGTTATCCAGTTTGTCCGCCAATTCGCAGGCCCTGTAATCCGTTCTTTCCATTCTTGATGCATCCTTTTACCAGGGGTGGCATTGCGCATCTCGATTCGAACGAAATTCTATCGAGTCGAACATGTTTGGCATTACGACTTTCGATTCGTTTTCAAAAACGACTCATCGTCCGACTATGCTCGAGGAGGTACAAGAATAACGAGATGTTTTGGCATTATGGATACTCGATAGCACACTGGAAAACGACTCAAGTCGAATGATAAACGCTAGTCACCTTTATAGTTTTCGAATGTTGTTCAAGAGTCATTTCTTGCTGGAAGTTTTTAATTATGTTTGTGGTTATTTCTGTACGTGAAGAGAATAAATGTTTCATTTTTGTATCTTGAAGGAAAAAATATAATTAGCATACTTTCATTTCATTTATTTAGTTTACATCTAAACAGATAACACTGAATCAACAATTTGACGCCACAATACACGGTTCGAGGCCGCATCTCTCCATCCTCGAATGTGCCCCACGCTCGCCAAGTCGTTTTGCACCTGATCTGCCCACCTCGCTTGCTGCGCTCCACGCCGTCTCGTACCTGCCGGATCGGAAGCGAACACCATCTTTGCAGTGTTGCTGTCCGACATTCTTGAAACATGCCCTGCCCATCGTACCCTTCCGGCTTTAGCTACTTTCTGGATACTGGGTTCGCCGTAAAGCTGGGCGAGCTCGTGGTTCATTTTTCGCCGCCACACACCGTCTTCTTGCACTCCGCCAAAGATAGTCCTAAGCACCCGTCTCTCGAATACTCCGAGTGCTTGCAAGTCCTCCTCGAGCATTGTCCATGTTTAACGTCCGTAGAGAACAACCGGTCGTATGAGCGTCTTGTACATGACACATTTGGTGCGATGGCACACAAGCATGTGCTTTGTCTTTGGGTTCGATTCCCAGTGCCGGTCTAGACAATTTTCAGATTTAAAATTGTCTCGACTTCCTTGGGCATAAAAATATCATCGTGTTAGCCTCATAATATACCAATGCCAAAGTGGTAACTTGGCTTAGAAACCTCGCAGTTAATAACTGTGGAAGTGCTTAATGAACACTAAGCTACGAGGCGGTACTGTCCCAGTGCGGGGATGTAATGCCAGTAAGAAGAAGAAGAAGTCCCTTTTCGTCGCAGTGGTCTTCGCCGATGGTTCCAGTCCGTACTCTCTTGTTGATTGTTCGTTGCGTATGTTTTTAAAGGCTGGCTTGCAGAGCCTGCACCAAACCCCTAAATTTCCGGAGGACCATTTATCTGAATTAATCTGGGTTTTATGTTTTATGTTTTATGTTTTATGTTTTATGTTTTATGTTTTATGTTTTATGTTTTATGTTTTATGTTTTATGTTTTATGTTTTATGTTTTATGTTTTATGTTTTATGTTTTATGTTTTATGTTTTATGTTTTATGTTTTATGTTTTATGTTTTATGTTTTATGTTTTATGTTTTATGTTTTATGTTTTATGTTTTATGTTTTATGTTTTATGTTTTATGTTTTATGTTTTATGGTCTAGCTTCTAAAATTTTGGGTCCCCGTTTTGTATTGATGGCATTAGAAATATTACAGTCCCATCCCGATTTTGGCAACACCCGTTTTTGTCTACCCCCGATTTTGGCAACACCCGTTTTTGGCAACATTTTCCTCCCGATTTTGGCAACCTTCCGGAAAATATTTTTTTTATTGTTTTTTAGAGCTAAAATCTTCTTATTAATATGTAATAGGATAAACAAAACCAAAAGTGGATGTCATTAAGGTTTATATACGTATTATGGGCTCTTTGGCACTTTGGCGGGCACTTTCACTGAAATAATGAACCACCACTCGTATCACCGCTCATTGCAAACAATGTCTATTGAAATTTTTTCTGCTCTTTTTATTCACGTTTTCCTTGTCCCTGTTCACACTACCCTAATCTAACCAGCCCACCGTAGAATGTCGTATTTTTTGGCTGACTCACACCGTTGTACATAGTACAACACCTATAAGGCGAAGCCCGCTGTTTACATCACAATGCAACCAATACTGCATGAGTGATCCATGAACAAGGAACCCCAGTAGGTTTAATTGCTAGTGATTGGCACATTCAATTTTCTAAATACGCTGTATATCCATCAAGTCGTTCTGCTCATTATGCGTCTCTTTTCTGGTATCAGCCGAGAAACTGTCATTTTATCTCTTTATCCGTCTTTCTGCTGCATAGAAATAAGCAACAATTTTATTTCAAAGAGTCTTATTGTTTAAAATTGACACAAATTAGTCTAGGGAATAATATCAGAACACTGTTGGCTTTTCTAGTTTCCTGACGAGTCTTCTGATTCCAGCATGTTTGCCAACAGTTCAACAGTAATGGTAAGATTTTGGTAACATGTAACCGTAAGGCTCTCGAGCAGGCACTGACTTAAATTAGATCATGAGAAAAAATCGGGTTAATCTAAGCCAACTTGATGCTCTGCCGCGGGGCAAGTTATGAGCTTCCTAAGATCTTTAAAATTGGACACGGCTTGGCTTGTTAGACGGTGTTGCTCATTGTTTATCACAGCAACGATCGCTCATACTCGTTGTTTGGCATCCATCTGAGCGAGGCAGTTAACTTATTATCTATGGATGTAGCATAAATTGCAATAGATTAATGCTCACTCACACTTCCAATGCCTGCTCTCGAGTGTTCTGTTTGTGATGGCGAAGTATCAGAAGTGGATTACCTTCTGTGAAGTTCCCATGAGATTGCTGGTGTAATTCTAGCTGCTTCGAAAGGCGAGTGATGCGTCACATGTGGTTTAATTATTATTATTCAGCCTAAGGCCGGAGTAGCCTCTGCGGTACATAACAGTCGTCTTCGTCCACTGCTGCATGTTACCAGTCACGCAGTCTACGGAGGGTCCGTAAATCGTCTTCTACCTGATCGCTGCACACCTCGCCTTCTTGTGCCTGTCGGATCGTTGTAGAGAACCATTTTTACTCCAAGTGCGCGTTGGTCCTCCACAAGCATTGTCCAGCGAGCACCAGTTTGTCCGTCTTCCAGCTTCCACTTGGCCACACTATCACTCGTAGTGCGAGGTGCACATAGTACTCATGGATCAATCATTGCCGCCTGAAATATTCCTGGGTTGAGTGCTAGGAGACCGACTAGTGCAAAGGGATTTGATTTTAATGTAGTTAACCCATACTCACACTACATTGGATACGCTTCTAAAACAATGGATCGACTTATGCCTTGCGTTAATTTTATGCATAACGTCAGCGAAAATTGTGCACTGAACTTTACTCTTAATCGCACCGACCACAAAAAAGTTTGCCTCCATCAAAATTCATTATATAAGAATCAGAAATTGCTAGCACATTTCTCGCGTGATTTTTGAAAACGTCGTAAGTCCAAAAGAGAGGCTCTCTTTGTTTACTTTCTCTTTCGATTATTACAAAGCCATTACAAAGCCAAACATTTACATTGGATTTTCCAGTACCGATCTGAAGAAAATAGCTTTGTCTAGTGTGCTGAGGTGAAAATATTGCAACAAATTTTAAACTAGCCTACAAATTAGCAAAAGAGAGCGTAATGAAAGAGAGTCTCTCATTTGGACTTACGACGTTTTCAAAAATCACGCGAGATTTGGTCGGGGTTCAGCAAAATCGCACCAAGCACCAACGAAAAATTACCGATTTGTCTGCTAAAACTTTTGTTTAGCAAATTTAATTGATCGCAAATCGTATCGGATATCCCTCAACCTCAGGATATGCTACAGCAAATGTATGCTTAAAATGATATGAAACTATTTCCGTTGTCCTTGTACGATTAAAATATCATAAGTCATACCATTCTTGAGTTTGTTTCAATTTTGTTTGAACTACAATCTCCGAGTTATGAATAATATCGCAAAAATGTCAATTATGATGCACGTACATCACTTAAACACACTCCACATACTTTTTAGTACATATTCTAAGTATTTAGCTTCAATCATGCAAACAAAAAAAAATGAAATTTTGTATGAAATTTTTTTCCCGTTTTTGGCAACATCCCCATTTTGGCAACATTAAAATCCGGTCGTGTTGCCAAAATCGGGAAGGGACTGTATATGGCAGATGAAAGTTTTCTTGAATCTAGAGTTAGAAATCATTGTTTTATTTGTATGAGAGCCCCCTTCCAGAGAAGGGACCATCATAATACTTTCCCTGGCCCCAAAAACTCCTGCACTCAAACTTTTACGCTGATCTGCTCAATAGTTTCCGAGTCTAAATGGGTCGGTCAGAAATTTTATTTTAATGTAGGGGGAAAGACGGCTTTGGCAGGTTTTGTTCTATTATTGGCAGGGGGGTTTTTGTCGACCAAATTTTATGAAATTTGGCCACAATGTTCTTTGATATGCAAAGAATGTTCAGGCCAAATTTGAGCCTAGTCAGTCATAAAAACCCCCCTTCCAATAATAGAACAAAACCTGCCAAAGCCGTCATTCCCCCTACATAGATTTTTACAATCTGTTATATTGTGGATTTACTTGGCCAATGGATTCGAAGGTCGGTTCACTTGCCTATTTCAAACGTTCCCTTTTCCAGCAAGGTTTGCCAAACTCAATAAATGTTTGGTAGATTACCTTGTTTTTTGCTCCTTGTCTATCAAAACAGATGTCAAAACATCGGAAAAAGAAAGAGAAGTCCGAGGGAAACAGCAAAAAGCACGTGGCAGACTTGCCAGTTTTGACAGATTTTACTATGAAGATGGGTGTGAAGGTGAAAACGGCGATTTCAACGACCGTTCAAGGAGCGACTATTTCGAACGGTCGGGTCCAATAGGGAAATCCACGTACAACAATCTTACAATGAATTATTGGCAGTGGCTGATTTTCTACCCGCCGCTGCCACATCCAGGCGCTATAGTATATGCGAAAAATAGCCAGCAAGAGTTAACCGCCAGAAATTTGTATGGCGAAACACATCTAACGTGGTTTTTCTCAAAATTAGGAACTTTTCATGGAAAACTATTTGGTACCGGTTATGAAGGATGGTGTCCGCTACTACGCCTACCAAATATTTTTTCGATGAAGGTGCTTAATTTTAAAAAATCGAACCTTAGATGCCTTTCGCCATACTGATTTCAGAAAGTTAACTCCTAGTGTGCCGCTGTAAGCACGCTCAAAGCAGGCGATTCATTAGCAATAATAAAATCAAGATGTTTTTTTTGTCATTCAATCTGTCAAACCCAAATAAAAAAAATTACCTTATTCCGAACAGTCCCGTAGTTTACTTCACTGTGAATGTTTTATCTAGATTGAAAGTTTTGCTGTGCACAGACGCTATCTAGTGCACGCTAGCAGCAACACGCTAATATAACAGTTAAAAGCTTCGAAAAGCGATCGTGAAGGCGTAGAAATTCGGTGCACTGATACTAGACTGGCCCAGCTTAGTATGGAAAGAAAAAATATTGTGTATTTTGGTGAGAAAATCAATCTCTCAAAATTTCAGCTCAATCGCTTGTTGCTTAAGCTGGCGCATTTGATTTCAAGTTTGTATGGGGATTTCAGTCAAAATATATAGGAAAATACACTTCCGATACTCATTCGATCTGGAAATTGGTTCTGATTGCTCGATTGAGCTCAGAATGAATCGCCTGTTTTGAGCATGCTTACAGCGGCACACTAGGAGTTAACTTTCTGAAATCAGTATGGCGAAAGGCATCTAAGGTTCGATTTCTCAAAATTAAACAGCTTGATCGAAAAAATATTTGGTAGGCGTAGTAGCGGACACCTTCCTACACTACTGGTACCAAATATTTTTTCGTGAAAAGTTCCTACTTTTGAGAAATCCCGCTTTAGATGCCTTTCGCCATACAAATTCCTGGCGGTTAACTCATGCTGGCTATTTTGCGCATATACTATAGCGCCTGGATGTGGCAGCGGCGAGTAGGAAATCAGCCACTGCCAATAATTCAATGAAAAAGGACAGTTGGTATGTTACAGAACAATGCACGATGATTAAATTAACTTTTATATAGTTTTCAGTTGCCTCGATTCGATCAATACATCCAAAAGTACCCAAAACAGCCCCTAATAAATCAGCCGAATGAATGAGTGTCGGAAGTGTATTTTCCTATACATTTTGGCTGAAATCCCCATACAAACTTCAAATCAAATGCGCCAGCTTATGCATCAAACGATTGAGCTGAAATTTTCAGAGATTGATTTTCTCACCAAAAGACACAATCCTAGGGGGTGCCCCGTGGAATTCGTCAACTTTTTGTTTCCTGGGCCAGTCTAATGGATACTGCAGAGGGAGATTACGGCAAAACATACTTTTGCATATAAACAATAAAGACGGATCCATAAAAAATCAAAAACAATCCATAAATAACAACTTAATGTTCCATAAATCTACCATCTACCATCTACCGCTACCATAAATCCATAAAATAGTTCAGGAGATTCCATAAAGAATAATTTTTGATCCATAACTAAGCTAAAATTTTGCTATTAATAGGGAAATATGTTCCATTAACATGGTCAAGAAAAAGAATACAATTACTGCTATTTTCCCATGAACGTATGAGAAATGATCCATTAATTGACCCATTAAAACTTCAAATTTGCGCATTTTTATCGTGATGATGATCCATAATTTTAGTCATATGATCCAAAATTCTGGCCATTTGATCCATAACTTTGTTCAAATGATTTGGTTTGTGTTGGTGATATGATCCATAAATTTTGCCAAATGATCCATAGATTTTAAAAAATGAGTGTATCAATTAATATTGTTTCATTGGCCTTCTTTCCAAGCATTATGGATAACATTATCAAAATTATGGAAGATATAAACAAAATTATGGATCATATTACTGAAATTACGGATCATCATCAGGATAAAAATTGCGCAAATTTGAAATTTTATGGATCAAAATATAGTTTTTAAGGATCATTTTTCAAAGATTTATGGATCATAAAATTATTCTTCATGGAATATCCCAAACTATTTTATGGATTTATGGTAGCGCTTCATGGAACATTTCTCTGCTGGTATCATTTTCGGCAGTCACCAGTGAGCCCAAGTACACAAATTCTTCTACCACCTCGATTTCGACACCACCGATGCCAACTCACGGTGGGTGGCTCACATTGTCTTCTCTTGAACCTCTTCCTATCATGTACTTCGTCTTCGACGTGTTGATGACTAGTCCGATCCGCTTAGCTTCCCTCTTCAGTCTGATGTAGGCTTCCTCCATGTTCTCAAAGTTACGTGCCATTATATCTATGTCGTCGGCGAAGCCAAATAGCTGGACGGACTTATTGTAAATTGTACCACTGGTGTTAATCCCTGCTCTTCGTATTACTCCTTCCAAAGCGATGTTGAATAGCAGACACGAAAGACCATCACCTTGCCATAACCCTCTGCGGGTTTCGAAGGGACTCGAGAATGCCCCTGAAACTCGAACTACGCACATCACCCGATCCATCGTCGCTTTGATCAACCGTGTCAGTTTATCCGGAAATCCGTTTTCGTGCATTAGCTGCCATAGCTGGTCCCGATCCATTGTATCATATGCGGCAAACCAGCAGAGAAATTCGGAGACGCATAGTGGCTGGAAATCGTATATACTTTGGACTCCGCAAGACGCTCCGATCGAATAGAGTCCGCCGCCGTACCAAACTGACAATCTACAAAACGCTCATTAGACCGGTAGTCCTATACGGACACGAGACCTGGACGATGTTCGTGGAGGACCAACTCGCACTCGGAGTTTTCGAAAGAAAAGTGCTGCGTACCATCTATGGTGGGGTGATGGCGGACGGTACGTGGAGGAGGCGAATGAACCACGAGTTGAAGCAGCTGTTGGGAGAACCATCCATCGTTCACACCGCGAAAATCGGAAGACTGCGGTGGGCCGGGCACGTAGCCAGAATGTCGGACAATAACCCGGTGAAAATGGTTCTCGACAACGATCCGACGGGCACAAGAAGGCTAGGTGCACAGCGGGCAAGGTGGATCGATCAGGTGGAAGATGACTCGCGGACCCTCCGTAGACTGCGTGGTTAGCGACGTGTAGCCATGAACCGAGCCGAATGGAGAAGACTCTTATATACCGCACAGGCCACATCGACCTTAGTCTGAATAAATAATAAATGAAATAATTATGGAACATGCAAAGTAAGGGCTGCCGGAGATTACACTGCAGTAGTGAATCGTTGCTTTTTGCTAACAAGCGTCAACAAAAAAACTTTGGAAGTGCTGAATAAACACTAAGCAGCGTGGCGGTACACGGAAGAAAAAAAATACCCAAAATTGAGTATTTTTAAACTTACTTTTGAGTTATTTTTTCTCTTCTCTTTCATCCACTCTTTCTTTTGTTGTCAAAAACAAAAGAGCCAAACAATCCAACGACGCCAGTTCAATACGGGAAGTAGAGATGGGCAAAACGGATCACTTCGTTGAACGAATCAGATCTGGATCATTCAGTCTAATGATCCGGATCATTCATACGGATCGGATCTTGGGAACAAAATGTATGGACATAGCAAATTTGTCAAATAACTCTCACCATTGATCCGTTCATAGAATAATTAGTAGACGATCTCTTTATTTTGGGGAAAATTGTAGATTGTTCATTAGTAGGGTAGAAAGATCCGGAAGACGAAAATAGTTATCTAAGACATTCATGAAGACTGCTATCAGATGAATTAAATAAATGAATAAATTTCATCCTTCTCTAACTCACAAGCATATATAACATTTATGGAATACTACAAAAAACTTTTCATTTTGTCATTTTCTTACAAATGGTCCGATAATTTGCTGATCTGGTGAACCGGATCTTTTGAAAAGTGAGCTACGAATCATTCGCTCACATCAAAGATCCGGATCATTCGAACGGTTCCGGATCTTAACGCCCATCTCTAACGGGAAGCCAATTTTGAGTTTTATTACCTGAGGTCGAAATTGAGTGAATTAAACTTACATTTGGGTAAATAAATTTTCCGTTGGGTACTTTTTTAACATGGCAGTAAAGGCAAACTACTTCGACCCTACTTACTCAATTTTGGTTTCCCGTACGGATGTTCGAGGTTGGGTGAATTAAACTCACTATTGGGTAGTTTATTTTTTCCGTGTAATGTCCCAGTGCGGGATGTAATACCAATAAGAAGAAGAAGAAATTATTCTCAGTTTAAATCTAAAGAATATAGAACTAAGCTGTACGATAGTATTAAGTTTTGTATCTTCACTTCTTCTTCTTGTTATTGGCATAACATTCCTCATAGGGACATTGTTGCCTATCTGTGCTATTCTAAGCGGAGTATCTCGGCTGCATATTTGTGTGATAAATGATAAATTGGTGGTGCCAGAATGGCAAAAAGTGACTAAGCAAGATCACTAGTAGTGCGTAGTGATTTTTTTTTAAACGGTTCTTCTTCTTCTTCTTATTGGCATTACATCCCCACACTGGGACAGGAGCCGTCTCGCAGTTTAGAGTTCATTAAGCACTTCCACAGTTATTAACTGCGAGGTTTCGAGGCCAGGTTACCATTTTTGCATTCGTATATCATGAGGCTAGCACGATGATATTTTTATGCCCAGGGAAGTCGAGACAATTTCCAATCCGAAAATTGCCTAGACCGGCACCGGAAATCGAACCCAGCCACCCTCAGCATGGTCTAGCTTTGTAGCCGCGCGTCTTACCGCACGGCTAAGGAGGGCCCGGTTAAGATATTCGATTCAGCAATCAGAGCAATGACCCATTCTCATACCCGATGACGTTACCAATAATGAATCAATATCTGTTTATCATTGTATTCAATTTTAATATTTTTCTCCTTCGAACATTTTTGCCCTAGTCATCATTTCTCCAACAGGACATTACATCTTGACTGACTTCGCAAAAACTGGGACAATGCTGCAGCTCTATATCATGTGATAATCTCAAACTCTTTATAGTTTTTAAATTGTAAACAATTTCAACACAAAACATTCAAAACCCGAATGTCTATAAATCTAGCTACCTTCCCCTTCCCTAGACCGTTTTTCTTCCGGATAGCCTTGAAAAAAAAAACCTGTTGAGTTTTTAAAGATATATATATACCACACGTGCTGTAGATATTCCAGATTGACTAGTTACTATTTTGCGATTAGTTACTATGTGAGAATATTGAATGAAAATACCGAAAATCACTCGTTGCTTTCTCTCTATTTAGTAAATTCATTGCCACATCCCATGCAATACATTATAATATAAATATGGTTTGCAACTCACAATATGCTACGCCGTCTTCCATCGAACTGCACAATTGTGGGAACGTGTTCGAACAATGTCAATTTATGGTAGACACATGTAGACAACCAACTTTTATCTTAAAAAAAACACAGTGAAAGGCACGAATGCTTAGGCCATTCATGATTGATGGCCACGTTAAAATATCGATTTGCTTACGCGTTCAAACATGAACAATTCAACCAGACAAGACGCTTTGCCGTGTACAGATATCCACGAAGAACGCATAAGATAAAAACACCCTCTCAATTAATATTGACACATTTATTAATTACCACTAGCTGCGATTTATGGGCGTCTTATAAACTTGTTCCAGAGGATCTACACTGACTATCGGGTAATTGCACGCTACATAATCAAGTCGTGTTCGTTTACAAGCAATCCAAGTTCAAGGTCAAGTGATCAGCGGCAATATACAACGGATTCAATAGCCATCGTAACTGGTTCCGATTGGTCTTAAATTATCACTCAACACCTCAATGTATTGAGATAAATGGAGAAGATAAGTACCCCCGGGGCATCTTTTTCTTGAACTGGGATAAATCAGCGATACATAGTCAACATAAATTTCCCTAACCAATCAAGGATGGCAAGAAGGATGTTCTAACCACAGCCACATTCTTCGCGAACTGACCTGGGGCGGCAGATAGATTTTATCGATATATGCTTTACATCATCTACCACGATGACCAACGCCCTAGCCAGAGATTAACATCGCAATGATCAGGATCGGCTGCTGGCAATAATATGAGCATTTTCATTGATTGGGGTTTGTCGCAGAAGGGTGATAGTTATTCGATAAAAGGAAGAATAAAAGATAATAATTTTACACAATCAGCGGATGTCAGCTTTTAATAAAGTTCTGTAAATTGTTGGCATATACAAATTCGGAAGATTTTAATACATTGATTGTATTAAAATCTTATAATTTTGTATTAGCTTAATACAGCTTTATCAGAGATTTTTATTATTATTATTAGGCCGATACAAATATTTAAAATCTATTTTGTCTCTCCCCCCCTCGGATTTTTTTTTGCCAAAAAATGATATTTTGAGGGGGCAACAAAATAAAATTCGGATAATTTTGAGGATTTTCAAATCATTCTTTAACAAATCCGAGGAGTTTATTTTTTTTATTTTTTTCATTTTAATATTTATTTTTTATCATCCCCCCCCCCCTTGACCTTTCGGAGACCAGTAGGACAAAAAATTGATTAAATATTTGTAACGGCATTATTGTATCAAAAAATGCCATTTAAAAATAATGGACAGTTTCATATCGGCTACATCATATAAAAAATCAAAAGACGGGGAGTATGTGGATAATAGCAACATTTAGTGTTAGGAAATTGCAACAGCATTGATCATATATAATAGAGTTTCGGAAAGTGTACAAAAAAATTCTGCTGATCCTGATTAATCAGAGAATAGCAACTATGTGTTTAACGGGCTTCTTGTTCTTGCTTTATTCATATGACAACATAACTGAAAAAAATAAGTGTTCTTGTTAAGATAGGATCACCTACCAGTAATACATAACTGCACGATATCTCCTGTGAATTCCACGATAATCAGAAATGATCTATTTAAGACACGATCGAGCTGGGATGTGGCGCCAAATTGAATAATGGATCACGTTGATAGGAACGAGATTCCAAAGAACACGCACCGTGAGCTTCATATAATTACATATGCATTCAAGCTACCAATTTCCAATTGCAATAAACAGTATGATAATTCATTTTGCTGACACTTAACACGGACTATTCCGCGTCATCGGAAGCATCTGTACAAGAAAAGCCCCACCAACTGCCACTGTCGTCTGGTACTCGTTTGTCGTCGGGAATGATTGTTGCGTGCACCTATGGATGTAAATCTCAGCTGCTCTTTCATATTCTTAAACTCCCCATTCAGGATGCCATGCGTATAAAGCAAACCCATGTGGGAGGCACAACAGATGGACAAAGCGACCGTTTAAAGCTTTCGCGTGAGGAGGCACCAGCGATTACAAGCCGTCAAATATACCCAATGTGATAAATAATCCAAAGCTATATCTGCTCTGGCACCCTCGGCGGAGATGAACACATCCGTTAACAAAAGCTGCAAATAATGGCGCTGTCATGAGTGGTGTGCCGTCCGCTGAGGGCACACGCATGGAATTTGCTTCGGTAATCCATTATTACTCGATAAAAACGTGTGCATTTTATGAATATCCTCCTAAGAATAGATTATTATTCAACTTAGGGTGGTCCAGTACCACGCAATTTTAAATGACGGTCGTATGAGTCTAAATACCACACGACTACGTATAACATTTTTAAATATAGTAATAACAAAATAAATTACTGAATGCATCAATGCCTTACTTATTATTTGCCCACCCTAGAGATGGAAAATTGAACGCGTGATTTGCTTCTCAGCACGAGTACAAGATTGAATAGGGCGAAGAACAAGCGATTACCCTTTAGAAATGATCTGGAACAGTTCAAGTCAATGGACATTTATAAAGATTGTGGTTTTTATTGATAATAGTGCTAAAACAAAATGGTTATATGGGATTATTGGTACTGCACATACAATTGACAGATGACATTTATGCACTAACGTACTGCACCATCTTCGACCAGAACGCCCAGTATAGAGTTTTCCGCTTAACGACAAGTTTTCTCCTTGATAGGGCGTGAATCGAACTCACACTCTGAATTCATTATAACGATACGAGTGAATCGCGTAAACACGTAATTTAATTTTCAGTGACTGGTGAAATCCGCATTGAATTGATAATTTTACCGATTTTACCGACGCAAGTTAAGTTGAATCATTTAGAAATTATAAAAAAAACATTCGTCTGCGTTGTTGCTTTATTAATTTATATTAGCGAATGAAAGTTACGTGAAAGAGGTACTGGTACCGATTTCGTAAGATACTTTTACACAACTTGGCACTCGCTAGTTGAGTGTGGGTGTATCCATGTAGGTAATCCAAGTAGGAACATGTCTCTATCCGCTAGAACAGAGTAGCAACCTGTGGATTAGCATGCGAGGAAAACGTTTCATAATTCTAACAAAATTACACTTCTGTTTCCAATTTGCTATTTTGTTTCTGTTTGTCTATCAGATAATATACATATGCCATAGTTTACCCATCGCGTTTTATTCGTGGGCGTTTTAATTTATATTAGTCAATGTATGTACCCTCCATTCGCTATAATTATCTTATTCGGTTAACATTAGTCGGTGCCTGACACCAATTCCGTCAAGTAATGTAAATAAGCCTCAACAATCGCCCCTATCCCACATTGAAAGCTATTCGTCAAGCATAGAGAGATATAATTTATTACCCATAATTCATGAAAATTTGTTGGTTGAGTCACGCCTCGAGCAGCACCCAAACCTGGAAACTTGATCTGGAAGAATCTTAAAACGGTCGATCACTCTTTGTCGATCATAATAATAGTATCATATGCCCTAAAAAGCCGCTCAGAACAGATTGGCAAACCGGATCAAGCACCTATTGAATCATGGCAGAACTATTCCGAATTCATACAGCTCAATCATGGAAGTATAATTAATCATTGAGAACAGTACTATATTCACTATAGCATTAGAGAAAACATGCTTTTTTGGGTGTTTGAGTGCTTGAAAAAGTCAAAGATCATGTAAAATAAAATGTCCTTAAATGAAGTTAACGCTGAATATGAAACACGTGCAACAATGTCCCTAAAATAGATGTAAAGTCGCGTTTCTTTAGAACCTTTCCACTATGGTCCAGGATACAGATTTACTCAGAAAGATGCATTTTGGCGTAAAATGTAAAAAAGTATAATTGTCAGAAAGCAAAATTCTATAAAGTTGTTCGTAATAGTAAGGCCATCATTATGGTGCTGTCGAAAAATAGGGTGACCCATAATAAAGATTTTTTTTGCAGAATACTGACATGCAAATGTTCTACAAAGTTGTAGCGCAGAGCTTATTCAAATAAATTTAGCTTGAAAAACATTTTCAGTAGCGCTTCAGTTGACAGATTGGGAGCAATTTTTCCTACATATATTTGGGTGTCCCTAAAACAAAACAGTGTTTTGGAACTACTTTTTTTTTGTTTTCGATTTTTTAGCTAAAAAAATGCAACTTTTAATGTGTAAATATGCTCAATATCTTTTATAATCGTTTTCCTGACATTTTTTTTTTCGAATATTGATATCTCAGAATGGAGCAAACCAAAAATATATGTTTACACGGCACTTGATAGATCAACTCATATTTTTCAATATATTAATCAATTGGAGATATATTATTTATTATCTCGAGTTTCACAAATATGGTTTTTATTGAGCAGTTGCAACCAATTAAACAATATGCCGATATGTTGGTTTAATTGAGATATCGTTACGACAGATAAAATAAATATAATGTTTTATGCGAGTTATGTCACAGATCAACGTCTAATTTTAGTAATTCAAAGCTACAAAAAGATTATAAAATAATTTACTTTGATGTTTCTACGTGTTTTAGATAAATATACTTGGGTCGCCTTTTGCGCGTTTTTTAATTTTACTTGACTTTTTACGTAAATCTTGGAATATACATACACGTTTTTTACGTGGATTTTCTCCAACAATTTTTACATAGTTTATCAAAATCGTCAAGAAATGCGTGAAAACTGCGAAAAGTTGATTTGTCAAAACATCTCGCATACTCGAACGATAAGTCGTTTTCGAGATTGACTCGATAGAATTTCGTTCCAATCGAGATGCGCAATGCCACCCCTGATTTTCTGATTTGGTTTCATTAAATTGAAACATTTTCAGCTGCACTGCTATATATAACCTATAACCCTTTCACAACCCTTTTTCCCTTTCAAAATCAACAAAAACGTATTCAGTTTTCCACTAAAAGACTTCTTCTATAATTAATTGCATATTATTCGGCAACTCGGCCGTACAAAAACCATTATGCACAGCCAAGATATTTAACTTCTTCTATGTTTTGCAACAAATGTTCAAGCAGAAAACTAAGCACGAATCTGTTGATTCAAATAAGGCTAAAATACTCAATTCTACGTATAATGGCTTTCGGACCTTGTGTGTATCTGTTCTCTTTTGGTATTGTTATCGGAGGTCACCAGTGAGACCAAGTACACGAGTTCTTCAATCACCTAGATTTCATCACCACCGATACAAACTCGTGGTGGCAACCTTCGTATTACTCCCTCCAAAGTGATGTTGAATAGCAGGCATGGAAGACCATCACCTTGCAGTAACCATCTGCGCGTTTCGAAGGCATCAGATCGATCACCTTCTTCTTCTTCTTATTGGAATTACATCCCCACCACTGGGACAGAGCCACCTCGCAGCTTAGTGTTCATTAAGCACTTCCACAGTTATTAACTGCGAGGTTTCTAAGTCAAGTTACCATTCTTGCATTCGTATATCATGAGGCTAACATGATGATACTTTTATGCCCACGGAAGTCGAAACAATTTCAAATCCGAAAATTGCCTTGACCGGCACCGGGAACCGAACCCAGCCACCCTCAGCATGATCTTGCTTTGTAGCCGCGCATCTTACCGCACGGCTAAGGAGGGCCCCTCGAGAGATCGATCATGTTGTTTCCGAATTTCTCTTTTTTTTTCATCCTAAGCAATGGAGGGGGAATCTGCTCAACAGACATCCTGGATTGTTCAGGAAGTGCGGGGTTAGGGATCACCTCCAACAGCAAACGAGGAAGGCAGGACTACATCCCCAACCCGCTAAACCGTTTCCATTGCCGCCAAGCCCATAGTCCCTTCGGTACAACCAGAAAGTAATGCTTCAAAGGGGGGCCAGTGCACAACGCACCCTCGAGGTTAGCTGCGTGTCCTTGCAGCACCGAACATCGTAACTCGCTGTTTTAGAAGAACACCATGGTATCGTGCCAGCGCGTTGCCGGCTTTCCAGGTGGCCTTACCACGCCCTATGTCCTCGGCAGGTGGGAAGTGTCGACTTCGCGCCTGCTTCCCTCTGCACGACTGGTATCAAAAATGATGATGCCACGTGCACCCCAAATTGACCTTTCTGCGATAGGGCCTATTCGCCAGCACACAGAGGGACTTGCCGACGCGGTGCCTACGCCTGTCCCAGCCTTGACGAGGACCCATTTCCGTCCTCGGGCTCGGAACCCGCCCGGTTGACCGACGCCGCGAAAGCGACGATACCATGTTTTTCTTCGCGCGGTCACTTGTTTGATAAAAGGATCGAGTTCGACCACAGAGCATGACCACCGGTATGATCCATGAAGCCGACTCCGATCCCTTGGACCACCTCTTATTTGCGCCTGAACTAGCCATCCTTGAGTCCACGCGCCACCTTATGTGTAGCTCCGAGACGATTCGGGCGATAGCCGATAAAACGGCGTTCCAGCCAACTTCATCTTTACACATCCTCTGAACTAGGTTGTCCGGGGTAGTGTCCAGACCACATGTGGCAAGCATGTGGTCACGCATTGCGCGAAAACGTGGGCACACGAACAACACGTGCTCCGCCGTTTCCTCTAAGCCTGCGCACACCAAACACTCGGGCGAGGCCGAGCAAGCCAGCTGCGTTACCTGCACTGTGATTTTGCAGCACGCTTGAAGGACGGGCACATCGAACCCCCCATGGGGTGCTTGCTGTTCACAGCTTTGCTGGAACAAATCAAACAATTGGGAGGGTTCGTGCAGCATTGTGCCTTATGTCCCTCCAATCCGCAGCGTCGGCAGAGATTGCTTCTGTTAGGGCCTTTGCAGTCCCATTGCCACAGGGCACACCGACCATCCCACCTTGACGCTCCCTAACTTGACTGCCTTGGAGGCGTCCGCTGCAGGTAGCCGAACCAATGCCACCTGCGTCCCTGCCGGACCTTTCCGTAGCCGAACGGCTGCGGTGGGCGTCTCCACTTCGCACTGTCGCCGCAGTGCCGTGACGAGCTCTTCGACTTCGGTGATCTCGTCCAGGTCTTTAACCCTTAGATTCACCTCCGTCGTGAGTGCCCTCATCTTGACCGTCTCGCCTAGGACTTCCTCCGCCAACTTCTTGTAGGCAGCGCCCTTTTGTAAGACGCCCCGCTTCAGCTCGAGGATCATCTTGCCCATCCGGGTACGTCTTATTCGACATATGTCGGCGCCGAGTTCACCAAGCTTGACGTCACTCCTTATCGCATTCAAGACGTCCGAGTACTTAGCCTCGTCCGCCGTGATGACTAGGGCATCGCCCCTGGAGCGATTGGTGCCTACCCTAGACTTCTTGCTACCCTCATTCGCCTGGGCCTTCTTTTCGGCCCTTGACGTCTTCGGTTTCCTCTTGTTCTTCACCAGGGTCCAGGAGGCGTCATCCCCCTCTATTTCCCTGGTCTGGTGCGGCTGAGAGCTCTCAGCCTGCCGTAACCCCTTACCACCGTCTTTCCTGGGTGGACGGACCTTTCCAGGTCCTTCCTCCCCCGGTTTTGGAGGTACCTGGCCGGGGTTCAGCTTTCCAGCCCTACTACCCTTGTTCGGGGTAGTAACCCTCCGCGTTTTGGAGCGGCCCCCAGGAAGCTCATCCCCTGGAGACTGTCTCCCCCGTTTTTGTGTCTCCAACGGAGCAGCAGTCACCCCCGACGTGCACGCGAATACTTGAGCCTCAGTCTGGGTAGACTTTGGCACCACCGTCTTCGCTGGCACGCCCTCGGTCGATTCGATCTTTCCCGAGTCCGCGAATCCTTGGGCCTCAGTCTGGGTAGACCTCGACTCCACGGATTCCACGTGTTTACACTTGGCCGTCCCGACCGTCCTCTCCAGCTTGGCGTCCAACATCGACTTTCGAAGTTTCTGCAAGCTCCTCTTGAGGTCCTTACTGATATTATGCTTCGATGACGCAAAGTCGATGATGGCGTCCAGCTGTTCCGTCGCCACCTCGAAGGCCGAAAGCCCATCGCGTTTGCGGTTCATCGCCTCCACAAGCCATGGCCCGTCAATAACCTCTACCGGCGTTTTTTTAGTCGAGAGAAAGGTTAAGTGACCCACGCTGGCGCTGCGCACAGAGCTGGCGACTATTGCCTCTGGCCTCCTAGGCGGAGACCTGAACAACCCACCTCTTGCGAAGGGGTTGTCGCCTACACTACTACCACTAATTGAAGAATTGACTTGGTTTTCCATTTTGGTCCCACGAGTTGCTCGGGAAAAGAGGTCCACCACGCCAGAGCCCAGCATGACGCGGTAAGTTAACTAGTGGAATTAAATGGAGAGTACTTAATTCGTCTTAGACGGTTGAATACATTCCACTAAAAGAGCTTTATATATTTTTCTTAGAATAGTATATGAAATCGAGGAGCTGACTTTGTAGTATCATATTAACCATAAAAATAGTGTTCGTTGGTCAGATGGGCCTTCAAAAAATAGTTCGGTAAATCGTACATAACTTTTGATATTAAAAAAAACATACACCTGAGATTTTTGGACACAATGCACAATATAAGCTAAGCTTTTCATCGATGTATTATTATTCAAAATTGGTGGTTGCCAACCAGGCGGAAAAATAGTTTTCAAAAAGAAATCCAAGATGGCGGTCAAATTCAATATGGCTGCTTCTATTTTTATTATTGAAAATTGAGGATACACTCTTCCTCTTTCCAACGATATGGTGATCTCTATGATCGATTGACAGTTTTGGTGAGTCAAAAATTGACAAAAATCGAGGGAACCATTAAAAAGATTTCGTGCATAACTAACGAGGGGTTCATCTTTCTAAAGAATTTAACTCGGATCCTTAATATACTCGCCGAAAGCTTTCGAATGAATATAAATTTAGACATTTTTAAGAACCTCGTGCAAATAGTGGCCCGGTCTCAGCGAGAATTACTCATTGCGACATTTTCAACACCCGTTCAAAGCTGGGTTTCTTTCGCTAGTTATTCCAAGGGCTTGACGATCCCTCCCCAGGCCATCTGCGAGTTGTGGGGCTTGCCTAGGATGTGGTGGGGTTTGACAGTGGGCCCTGTTAAATTCCCATGAAAAGCTGCATGCATCCGCAAGTAGGACCCACCAAAGCGACCGTTGCCCGCTCAAAGCACACAAGCCCAAGTCCTGGTGTTAGGTGGGACGCTAGACAGCCCTGACACGACGGCCCTCCGACGAGACAGGAGGTTTGCGCAGGCCCAATAAGCCGCCTGGAAAACCAATAATTACGAACAATATAAGAGATAATGCGACTCGATATAATCGGCAAAGACCTAGGCGACGAATACAGGATCACGATTGAAAGCTTGGAACATGGAACTGCAAGACGCTAGGTTTCGCAGGTTGCGACAGGATGATCTACGATGAATTACATCCCCGCAACTTCGACGTCGTGGTACTGCAGGAGATTTGCTGGACAGGACAGAAAGTGTGGAAAAGCGGGCATCGGGCTACATTCGGGCTACATTCTACCAAAGCTGTGGCAATACCAACGAGCTGGGAACCGGCTTCATAGTGCTGGGTAAGATGCGCCAACGCGTGATTGGGTGACAGCCAATCAACGCAAGGATGTGTAAGCTGATGATTAAAGGCCGTTTCTTCAACTATAGCATCATCAACGTGCACTGCCCACACGAAGGGATACCCGACGACGAGAAAGAAGCGTTCTACGCACTGCTGGAGCAGATATACGATGGATGCCCACTGCGGGACGTCAAAATCGTCATCGGTGACATGAACGCACAGGCAGGAAGGGAGGAAATGTATAGACCGGTCATCGGACCGGATAGTCTGCACACCGTATCGAATGACAACGGCATAAACTTCGCAGTCTCCCGCGGAATAGTAGTCCGAAGCACCTTCTTTTTCCGCAAAAATATCCACAAGGCCACATGGAGATCACCTAAACAACAAACGAAAAACCAAATTGACCACGTTCTAATCGATGGTAAATTCTTCTCCGACATCACGAACGTCCGCACTTACCGCAGTGCGAATACTGAATCCGACCACTATCTCGTTGCAGTATGCCTGCGCTCAAAACTCTCGACGGTGTACAACACGCGTTGAAGTCGGACGACGCGGCTTAACATTGGGCGGCTACAAGACGGTAGACTAGCCCAAGAATACGCGCAGCAGCTAGAAGTGGCACTCCCAACGGAAGAGCAGCTAGGCGCAGCGTCTCTTGAAGATGGCTGGAGAGATATTCGATCCGCCATTGGTAGCACCGCAACCGCTGCACTTGGCACGGTGCCCCCGGATCAGAGAAACGACAGGTATGACATCGAATGTGAGCAGTTAGTAGAAGAGAAGAATGCAGCATGGGCGAGATTGCTGCAACACCGCACGAGGGCGAACGAGGCACGATATAAGCACGACCGTGAAGAAACGGAGCAACTGTACCGCGCTAATAACACACGAAAGTTCTATGAGAAGTTGAACCGTTCACGTAAGGGCCACGTGCCACAGCCTGATATGTGTAAGGACATAAACGGGAACCTTCTTGCGAACGAGCTTGAGGTGATCCAAAGGTGGCGAGAGCACTACGAAGAGCACCTGAATGACGATGTGGCAGACGAAGATGGCGGTATGGTGATGGACCTGGGGGAACGCGCGCAGGACATAATTTTACCGGTTCCGGATCTCCAGGAAACCCAGGTGGAGATTGGCCGGCTGAAGAACAACAAAGCCTCTGGTTGTGCAACTACCAGGAGAGCTATTTAAACATGGTGGTGAGGCACAGGCTAGAGCGCTGCACTGGGTCATTACCAAGATTTGGGAGGAGGAAGTTTTGTCGCAGGAGTGGATGGAAGGTGTCGTGTGTCCCATCAACAAAAAAGGCGATGAGCTGGATTGTAGCAACTACCGCGCAATCACATTGCTGAACGCCGCCTACAAGGTACTCTCCCAAATTATATGCCGTTGACTAGCACCAATTGCAAGGGAGTTCGTGGGGCAGTACCAGGCGGGTTTTATGGGCAAACGCTCCACCACGGACCAGGTGTTCGCCATTCGCCAAGTACTGCAGAAATGCCGCGAATACAACGTGCCCACACATCATCTATTCATCGACTTCAAAGCCGCATATGATACAATCGATCGGGACCAGCTATAACAACTAAAGCACGAACACGGATTTCCGAATAAACTGACACGGTTGATCAAAGCGACGATGGATCGGGTGATGTGCATAGTTCGAGTTTCAGGAGCATTCTCGAGTCCCTTCGAAACCCGCAGAGGGTTACGGCAAGGTGATGGTCTTTCGTGTCTGATATTCAACATCGCTTTGGAAGGGGTAATACGAAGAGCAGGGATTAACACGAGTGGTACAATTTTCAATAAGTCCGTCCAGCTATTTGGCTTCGCCGACGACATAGATATTATGGCACCTAACTTTGAGAAGATGGAGGAAGCCTACATCAGACTGAAGAGGGAAGCCAAGCGGATCGGACTAGTGATCAACACGTCGAAGACGAAGTACATGATAGGATGAGGTTAAGAGAAGACAATGTGAGCCAGCCAACGCGAGTTTGCATCGGTGGTGACGAAATCGAGGTGGTAGAAGAATTTGTATACTTGGGCTCACTGGTGACTGCCGAAAATGATACCAGCAGAGAAATTCGGAGACGCATAGTGGCTGGAAATCTACATACTTTGGACTCCACAAGACGCTCCGATTGAATAGAGTTCGCCGCCGTACCAAACTGACAATCTACAAAACGCTCATTAGACCGGTAGTCCTCTACGGATACGAGACCAGGACGATGCTCGTGGAGGAGCAACGCGCACTTGAAGTTTTTGAAAGGAAAGTGTTGCGTACCATCTATGGTGGGGTGCAGATGGCGGACGGTACGTGGAGGAGGCGAATGAACCACGAATTGCATCAGCTGTTGGGAGAACCATCCATCGTTCACACCGCGAACATCGGACGACTGCGGTGGGCCAGGCACGTAGCCAGAATGGCGGATAGTAACCCGGTGGAAATGGTTCTCGACAACGATCCGACGGGCACAAGAAAGCGAGGTGCGCAGCGGGCAAGGTGGATCGATCAGGTGGAAGATGACTTGCGGACCCTCCGTAGACTGCGTGGTTGGCGACGTGTAGCCATGGTCCGAGCCGAATGGAGAAGAGTTTTATATACCGCACAGGCCACTTCGGCCTTAGTCTGAAAAAAAATAATAATACAGCCTTGTAGCTCACAAATACGGACAAAACTTGCTCTGTACATCAAGGATTCGTCCAGTCGCCCTGTACGACTATGGGACATGGACGTTAAAAGATGCAGTCTATCAAAATCTCGGAGTGTTTGAGCGGGAACTACTGCGTTCAATATTTGGCGGCGTGGTAGAAATTTGCGTAGACGCATGAATCACGAGTTTTGCCAAGTGTTTGCTGGAAGAGAAACTAGCAAAAGTGATGTTTAACAGAGAACCTGGAAAAGGAATCCGACTCCGGGGTAGATACCGTACTCGCTGGTTGTGTGCAATCGAGGAAGATGTGGGTGCGGCCGGTGTGCAGGGAAACTGGCGAATATGGCGGCCTAAGAACGAGCGATCTGGAATATGACAATACATTTGGTATTGTTCCGAACAACACGGAGTGTACGACCATCATAGGTAAGTAAATAATTGTACGTAGCCAAAGAGCTGAAATCGTCATCTAAATTTTCCACGGGAATTCGGACATAACAAGCACAATGTGCCAATGTGCAACACTATTGGATGTAGCATAGAAGCATAGCTTACATAAATTGTAGACGAGCTTTGATGAGATAGTCAATAGTACCTACTTATATATTTTGTCAGCAAAAGAAAAAAGAACAAAATAGTAACAACTGACTGGAAGTTGTTAAGCTTCTATTGAAATGAAACTATTTTTATTTATTTTACCGTCTTTCAATACATGAATGTATAGTTGCTCTTGACTCTACGTTACTAGCTTACTTGTATATTTACCTAACATTCAGTGCGACTCACAATATGGCAAGAATACGTTCCGAGAGAGTGATGTACCATGAACTTCCAAACAATAGTGATTTGAGCTGTTTGCATGGATTAGCGTTACGATTACGATGTCTAACTAATAAATTAATAGTCTACTATCACATTCAATTACATTTTTCGTTTGACGCGATCCAATTGCTATGTGTTAAATCCTAGCTTAATTAAGAGAAAGTTCTAATGTATTGCTACGAATACGCTTTTGAATCTCACAAATAGGCTGGAAATGTGTTTGTTTGTATGGCATCGACTTAGATTATCTCTACTCTCCCCCTTCGGGGTTCACATTTCGTATATGATCTTAGTTTGCATCCGCAGGGTAGAGAGCTGACTTTATTTGGCAACAGTTACCTTCATACCGTGTAGGTTACCCATTATAGCGAGAGAAATTTGATCAATGCGTCATATATTAACCGTGGGTTGATGTCGGAGTCCGCAGTGTAGCGAACCCCTCGAAGGTTCCCGTCGTTGTGGCTCAAGACTCCATATTCTCCAACAATGAAACCGTCGGGAGTTTTTTCTTCAACGCGATATTTCCGATAGTTTCGCCCTTCTACCACGTAGCCGACTTTGGAATCGTCCGTTGATCCGGATGCAGGCGCCAAGGTTTGTACTACATTGGGAGTGTTCCCGTTGCCAACTCCTTGCTTTTCTACGTAAGGGTCTATCACTTCTGTTGGATCGGGCGTTGGTTTGTTAAGATTCTTCTTCGGAGGTTCCTGAACCTGTTTAGGGGTGAACTTTCCTATCGCATTGTGGATTGAGCTCCGGTCTGCTGCATCTGCCGGTGCGTTCAACTCGTCGTACGGGATCTTGTCCAAATCGTTGAATACAATACGCTTCTGACTGGTAGAAGACTCGGTAGTCGTTTGCATCGGAGGCGAAGAAACTCTGGAAGGGGGATTATCATAAGCCGTTTGCCAAAAACTTGAAGGTTTAGAGTAAATCTTAGCTGGTTCGGAGTATATTTTCGCCGGTTCTGAATAAATTCTTGATGGTTGAGAGTAAAATTTTGCTGGTTCGGAATAAACTTTTGCTGGCTCAGACCATACTTTTGCCGGTTCACTGTAATTTTTTTCCGGTTCAGACCAGATCATGGGTAAACCAGGCTGGGGCGGTTCATTGGCAGGTGCCCTGGAAGGCGCTTCCGTTGTGTTTTGAGAAGCGAGATATTCTTCATCGATGTCTCTCCAGGTTTTAATAGTGGGAGCAGTTTCGCCAATAAAGCTGTAAGAAACTGATCGAGGTTGAGCCTCACTTTTCTTGTCATGATAAATAACGGTCTGACGAGACGCAAGTGGGTCCTGTTTTCGTTGCATCCGTCCACGGTTCGACTGCATGTGCATCTGTTCGGAATCCGGTGTCCTCATAACATGATGAATATTACTCGATTCCACTCTTTCAGGTTCGTTCTGACCAATACCCAAAGACGGATCACTTTCCTCAATAGTGAACTCACTTCGAAAGGAATTTGAATTCACGGATCGATCTTCTTCGTTCATTTGGATTGGTTGATCGTTTAAGAGAGGCTCTTCGGTTTGTTGACTAGCGAGGATAGTAGTGGGAAAAGTACTCGTAATTGTAGCGCTACTTAGAGAATCAGTCCCTGCGGAAATTGTAGTTGACATTGTTGTATCAAACCCTTCACTTTCAGTTGTACTGATGGAACTAATGCTGATTTCACTTGCAGCTACTTCCAAATCATCCTTTTCTTCTATTGGTTTGATAGTAGTCGGCGCTGTTGTTCTCTGCTTCCCATATCTGGATCGAGTCCTACTTTTGAAGCCATAAGATCGTGCTCCGGTGCGACCCACATCTTCTTGAGAATTGAAAAGTGTTTCTATCGGTAGTATGCTTTCTTCATCTTCAGCACGTTCGTAGTAAATTTGGCTGAACTTGCGCGACCCTCGAAATGGATGAGCTGTCACTGCAGATTGCGGCACATTTGTACTTCGACTATCGTAGTTATTGCTCCGACTGCTTCGAGAATCAGAACCCATTAGAATCGATAGGAACTCTTTGCCTGATAGGATATCACTTGGTGTAGGATAGCTGTATATGTTGTCAATGGTTGAAATCTGGAAAGAAAAAGAAACAAACCGGATATGAATCGATTGGACCTTCGTAGTACGCGTGACTATCAGAAATCATTTGCTAATGATAGGATTCAATTAGAGGCAAGTTAAAAAATAAAAATCATCGATCGAATAGCCATTACCGTCAAAACGAGCAAAGCGAATTCCTTAACGGCAAATTAACTATAATTTATTTTGAATCTCCATTCTTTTGCTTCCATCTGGTCGAGCCTTACACACTGACCACACCTTTGCATGAAACGCATGATAATCGTGAAAAACAACCATCAGGCGGGGCCGTCCTGGTCACTAAGTCGCGAAATGATGATGATAGTGGAACTGCGCAAAAGAGAAGCAGAAACTGGCCTTTTGTACGTGATTATGCTTCCACTCCACACGGTTGATGTTTGTGGTGGCTTTGCGCGGAGTAAAGGATCTTCCAATCAGCTGCATGTCGCATGGAACGAGGGGGTTTGGTATGCTATCGGTTCGATGCACTTCCTTGAAGGTACGTATTGGTGCTTAGCATAAAGAAGTCAAATGTATGTTGCAATTTTATCTTTACCAGATTAATGGTTCAACAAAGAAACTTCTTAACGAATAATAAGCCAATAAATGCTGAATTGTTGTTATCTTTCAAACTAGTCTCATAGACTTTGTTTTATTGCTCTAGGTATGTATAGAAGGGATGTCTCTTCACAAGGAAGACAATTTAAACACTATTTTCTTGAACAAGTAGAAGAATATAACTCACAAACCCTAGATAGTAGCAAAAAAATGTAATGGAATGAAGTAGTATGATTCTGTCTTTCATATTCCAATAGGTTCTGATGCAACACACGGTTGGTAGATAGACATTATTTTTTTATTTATTTAACATGTCCCGCAACCTTTGTAATATATCCTGAGCATACTCCTTAACTTTAGTACGAATTATTTTTCCCTGCATCATAATCCATATTTAATGATAAATTAAATACTTTAGCTTCTAATCTTTAACAGTATTTTTCATAATGTACGGCTCAAGATTAAATATGAATTTCATTTCAAGGATGTGAAATTAGGTTTTGATTGGTTTGAAGGGCATTGCAGTCTTACGACTTGGTTTGACTACCATAAGGAGAAGAATTTGGAATCGATGATTTGAGATACGTCGCAATTCTGTTAAAAACAAATATAGATAAACATGAGCATGATAAATTTGCATATGCATCTATTTATAGTAAAAATTGGCCTTTGGACATAATTATTCCATCGCCATTTAAATAAATGATTGATTGCATAAGCTTCCGTTAGCGAGCACAATCTACGGGGCATATAAATCTATTGCACAGATACATGCTTCGTGACATATGAACTCGATGTATCTACCGACAAACAACGACACACCGAACGCAAAGGGCCCGCCATTCTAATTAAAGCCTAAACTGCTCGATTAATCTTAATTCGGCAGGCACCAGACAAGTGGAACCTACATAAATTCACACAACTGCATGCATCGTGAGAGTACCCGTTAGGAATGGGCGTTTCACAGGATTTGCATTCGATATATGGCAAGGTTTGTACTTTGATACAATAACCGGTACTGGCACTGCGTGATTATTTATACCGACAAGTAGTGCACAACCCAACCAAACACGCCAGTTAAGCCTATTTACACGGGTCTCGGTGAATGCAAGTTCAAGAGTTTGTGGGAACATATTTATAGTGTGAGAAAGTCGCACTACACTTCGAACATGCCAATCCAAATCCGGCTTTGTTGTGCTAATCATTCATGAGCTATTTAAAGTGTTGTCCAAAAATATGCCCAATCAACATGCGTGGGGTAAGCAGTTTAGGCTGATTTAAATCT